>NC_054710.1:2345828-2363328 GCF_016097555.1 Gigantopelta aegis
TTAGCCCGTCTAACAGGTTTTCGTTTTACCACATTACCGATGATGTAATCAGCAATTCACATAAATCAAAGGAAAACTGACTTGTAAAGAGACAACTACTTCGTTTTAAAGTTAAACAACAAAACAATATTAAAAAAAAAATCGTTTTTAAGTACGAATGGTATCTAATATAATTTGTTGATCAAATAAATTATTTATGTCAGCCGAGACGTTCCGACTGGGGAATTCGGAACTCAATAAAAACTCCAAGGCATTACGAATATTCACGAGATAAGACTTGACCTGACTTGACCTGACTTGACTAGAAGTTTAACGTGTTCATATACCTCTATGGTTTCGAACACGCCTATCCCGAGTCCAGCTTTCGATAAGACCGGGGGTCTGACTCGGGACAGAGATCACCTTTCCAATAGGGTCAATTTAGAAATGTTTAACTTTAATGCCAAACAAAATAAATAGGGAAGTGGGGTTAATACATTTTGACCTCGTCCTTTAAACAAAACTATCCTATAAACTACTTCAACAAATGTAAATTTGACGCAATTTTTGATGGGGTGGTCTAAATATGTTATATAATTTTTACTATAAATAAATATAATTTATACCCCAAGAGGTTCAGAGGAAGGATATGAAGGTTGGCTCAAGCCCCCAGAAAAGATAAGACTATTATGTTATCAAGGGCATGTTTGTTTAACCCCCAAACTACGATCTTTGTATAACAGTTTGCAATGAGACACCGCTGATTTAGTTGTATTTTTTTTTTTTAAAGTACAACCATTATTAAAAATTATGAACCTGTTTTTTTAAAAACTGATTTTTTTACTTCTCCGCTGGATAACCACTAAGGTAAATTATGCTTGTCCGAGTAAATTGTCTCTTGTCGGGAAAAACGGACAAGTGCTTATTTCGAACGCTGATCATAGATTAGGGATAAACATAATGTATTATGCTCGGAAGACTTGAAGTTGTGTGTGTCTCATAAAAATGATACTGAAAAGTAAATACAAGAAAAACATAAAAAGTAAAAATACAATAAATAAATAAATAAATAAATATACTTAAAACTTCGTAAATACGAGATACTTCGTATGAAGTTGTATGTGTCTGGTATAAATTATAGTGAAGAGTAAACAAAAGAAAGAAAGAAAGATAATGTGTAGATAAGACATGTAGCATTGATTAGTACTTGCATGACTGTCTTGTTTTAATGAAACGATAAGGTGAAATATAGCTGTGATAAAGATGTGAGGTACGGACTTGAGTTTTTTAGGCGGAAGTGGATGCATATTTTTATTAAATTTTAAATGCTGATCAATGTGAACAATTAAACATCACTAGAAATCCGCGTGAATATAACTATAATTGTAATTGTTAAAAGTAGCAAATCTATTCCAATTAAGTTCATTTTGTTGTATAAATATTTTATTTTTGTTTTGTTAAAGACACATTCCTGAGTTTGCTGCATTGTAAGATGTTTCCGACTAATAAAACATTTCTATGATTAAACTTTACATATGAAATATATTTTCTTGTTTAAAATATCAGTGTCTGTATATTCAATGTGTTTCTGGTTGTCTTAATATTTGTAAGAAGCCCAAACTGGAATTTGTCTTCACATAATTTCGTACGTATCTCCTACGAATATACTTACGTCGCTCATGACAATGTACTGTCTATTATACCCCTCGCAAGTTGTAAATAGCCTCGATACAGTCGAATTCGGAAAGGGACGATACTCTTCGCGTGCATGCGCAATATGAATGCGGAAGAGGTGTGTTGAAATGCAGTCAGTATATCTGCAAATTACGAAAGTCCATAGATCAACAAATTTATGAAAAGATATGCCAAATTTGGTTTGGAGGTATTCAATTGAGCCCAGAGGTCATGTCAGGGTAGATTGGAATGGAATTTTTTTATTATTATTATTATTTTTATTTTTTTTATTGCAAGTTGATACTTTATTGCGAAATGACACTTTGAAGAAATGCATTATCATGTCGTTTTGTAATAAACTCAAAGATTTGTTTAAATTTTGTATTATTGATAAAAGTTGGAATGGGAAATTGTTTGCCACGTCCAGTTAAAGACATACAGTGCTTTGGAGATGATAAGAAAGTTGCTTTATGTTGTAAAAAACAGTTTATTGCAAAACGGCACTTTAATGGAAATGCAGTACATGTATGTCTGAGAATTTGAAAAGTCCATTCATCAACAATTTTATGAAAAGATATGAAAAATTTGGTTTGATGGTATTCATTTGATCCCAGAGATCATGTTAGAGTAAGATGGAATGGGAAATTAGTATTATTATTATTATTTTGTTTTTTATTGCAATTCGGCACTTTATTGCAAAACGACACTTTGAAAAAATGCATTGACGTGTCGTTTTGCAATAAACTCAAATATTTGTTTTGATAAAAGTTGGAATGGGAAATTGTTCGCCACGTCCAAGGCAAATAGTGATTTTGAGATCATAAGAAAGTCGTTTTCTGTTGAAAACGGCAGTGTATTGCAAAACGGCACTTTAATGGAAATGCAGGATGTCTGAAAATGTTATGAAAAGATACGAGAAATTTGGTTTGGTGGTATTCAGTTGAACCCAGAGATCATGTTAGAGTAGGTTGCAATCATTGCAAAACGACATTCTACAGAGCACACTGTTATATTTTCACACTTTTACACTATTATAAAGCAAATATAAAGCAAAATATCTGATGGGTGGGGTGGGGGGGGGGGGGGGGGGGCACATGCCCCCTTGCCCCGCCCCCGCTTCCTACGTCAGTAGTACTGTACTGTACTGCACTGTAGTTTGCTAATTAATTATTTGCAAGGTAACCAAACTGAAACTGATATATTAATATTAATATATTAATTCATACTAATTTGATGTAAAGTTTTATTTTGTATTCCTATTTTGACATGAAGATGTTGGATATTTTAGCTATTTACAGATAGCCGCAAACCTTCCTACTTCTATATATTCCAACTAACAGCTATGGAGACTGTTCACTAGATAGCATTAACAAAATAAGAAGAACAACAGAATAACCTGACAGAATAAAGCAAATATCCGACGTCATTAACTACTTATTATCTTTATCTTGCAGACCATAACAATTCATGGAAAAAGCTATTATTTCTTGTCAACATTTCCTTGTGTTTCATCCCTTGTGTTAACACTTCGTTGTGCTGCGTCCCTTGCGTTAACACTGCGTTGCTTTGCATCCCTTACGTTAACACTTCGTTGTTGCTGCGTTCCTTGCATTAACACTGCGTTGTTTTGCGTCCCTTGCGTTAACACTGCGTTGTGATGCATCCCATGCGTTTACAATGTGTTGTGCTGCATCCATTGCGTTTACACTGCGTTGTTTTGCGTTCCTTGCGTTAACACTGCGTTGTTTTACGTCCCTTGCGTTAACACTGCGTTGCGATTCGTCCCTTGCGTTAACACTGCGTTGTGCTGCGTCCCTTGCGTTAACACTGCGTTGTGATTCGTCCCTTGCGTTAACACTTCGTTCTTACTGCGTTCCTTGCGTTAACAATGTGCTTGTGCTGCATCCCTTGAGTTAGTAACCAAATGAGAGAAAGCCTAGATGAATATCACATCTGTATGTGGCAAGACATGTAACAGGTGACTAAATGAGAGAAAGCCTAGATGAATATCACATCTGTATGTGGCAAGACATGTAACAGGTGACCAAATGAGAGAAAGCCTAGATGAATATCACATCTGTATGTGGCTAGACATGTAACAGGTGACCAAATGAGAGAAAGCCTAGATGAATATCACATCTGTATCTGGCTAGACATGTAACAGGTGACCAAATGAGAGAAAGCCTAGATGAATATCACATCTGTATGTGGCAAGACATGTAACAGGTGACCAAATGAGAGAAAGCCTAGATGAATATCACATCTGTATGTGGCAAGACATGTAACAGGTGACCAAATGAGAGAAAGCCTAGATGAATATCACATCTGTATGTGGCAAGACATGTAACAGGTAACCAAATGAGAGAAAGCCTAGATGAATATCACATCTGTATGTGGCAAGACATGTAACAGGTAACCAAATGAGAGAAAGCCTAGATGAATATCACATCTGTATGTGGCAAGACATGTAACAGGTAACCAAATGAGAGAAAGCCTAGATGAATATCACATCTGTATGTGGCAAGACATGTAACAGGTAACCAAATGAGAGAAAGCCTAGATGAATATCACATCTGTATGTGGCAAGACATGTAACAGGTAACCAAATGAGAGAAAGCCTAGATGAATATCACATCTGTATGTGGCAAGACATGTAACAGGTAACCAAATGAGAGAAAGCCTAGATGAATGTCACATCTGTATGTGGCAAGACATGTAACAGGTAACCAAATGAGAGAAAGCCTAGATGAATGTCACATCTGTATGTGGCAAGACATGTAACAGGTAACCAAATGAGAGAAAGCCTAGATGAATGTCACATCTGTATGTGGCAAGACATGTAACAGGTAACCAAATGAGAGAAAGCCTAGATGAATATCACATCTGTATGTGGCAAGACATGTAACAGGTAACCAAATGAGAGAAAGCCTAGATGAATATCACATCTGTATGTGGCAAGACATGTAACAGGTAACCAAATGAGAGAAAGCCTAGATGAATATCACACTGTATGTGGCTGTATGTGGCAGACATGTAACAGGTAACCAAATGAGAGAAAGCCTAGATGAATATCACATCTGTATGTGGCAAGACATGTAACAGGTAACCAAATGAGAGAAAGCCTAGATGAATATCACATCTGTATGTGGCAAGACATGTAACAGGTAACCAAATGAGAGAAAGCCTAGATGAATATCACATCTGTATGTGGCAAGACATGTAACAGGTAACCAAATGAGAGAAAGCCTAGATGAATATCACATCTGTATGTGGCAAGACATGTAACAGGTAACCAAATGAGAGAAAGCCTAGATGAATATCACATCTGTATGTGGCAAGACATGTAACAGGTAACCAAATGAGAGAAAGCCTAGATGAATATCACATCTGTATGTGGCAAGACATGTAACAGGTAACCAAATGAGAGAAAGCCTAGATGAATATCACATCTGTATGTGGCAAGACATGTAACAGGTAACCAAATGAGAGAAAGCCTAGATGAATATCACATCTGTATGTGGCAAGACATGTAACAGGTAACCAAATGAGAGAAAGCCTAGATGAATATCACATCTGTATGTGGCAAGACATGTAACAGGTAACCAAATGAGAGAAAGCCTAGATGAATATCACATCTGTATGTGGCAAGACATGTAACAGGTAACCAAATGAGAGAAAGCCTAGATGAATATCACATCTGTATGTGGCAAGACATGTAACAGGTAACCAAATGAGAGAAAGCCTAGATGAATATCACATCTGTATGTGGCAAGACATGTAACAGGTAACCAAATGAGAGAAAGCCTAGATGAATATCACATCTGTATGTGGCAAGACATGTAACAGGTAACCAAATGAGAGAAAGCCTAGATGAATATCACATCTGTATGTGGCAAGACATGTAACAGGTAACCAAATGAGGGAAAGCCTAGATGAATATCACATCTGTATGTGGCAAGACATGTAACAGGTAACCAAATGAGGGAAAGCCTAGATGAATATCACATCTGTATGTGGCTAGACATGTAACAGGTAACCAAATGAGGGAAAGCCTAGATGAATATCACATCTGTATGTGGCTAGACATGTAACAGGTAACCAAATGAGAGAAAGCCTAGATGAATATCACATCTGTATGTGGCAAGACATGTAACAGGTAACCAAATGAGAGAAAGCCTAGATGAATATCACATCTGTATGTGGCAAGACATGTAACAGGTAACCAAATGAGAGAAAGCCTAGATGAATATCACATCTGTATGTGGCAAGACATGTAACAGGTAACCAAATGAGAGAAAGCCTAGATGAATATCACATCTGTATGTGGCAAGACATGTAACAGGTAACCAAATGAGAGAAAGCCTAGATGAATATCACATCTGTATGTGGCAAGACATGTAACAGGTAACCAAATGAGAGAAAGCCTAGATGAATATCACATCTGTATGTGGCAAGACATGTAACAGGTAACCAAATGAGAGAAAGCCTAGATGAATATCACATCTGTATGTGGCAAGACATGTAACAGGTAACCAAATGAGAGAAAGCCTAGATGAATATCACATCTGTATGTGGCTAGGCATGTAACAGGTAACTAAATGAGAGAAAGCCTAGATGAATATCACATCTGTATGTGGCTAGGCATGTAACAGGTAACTAAATGAGAGAAAGCCTAGATGAATATCACATCTGTATGTGGCAAGACATGTAACAGGTAACTAAATGAGAGAAAGCCTAGATGAATATCACATCTGTATGTGGCTAGACATGTAACAGGTAACCAAATGAGAGAAAGCCTAGATGAATATCACATCTGTATGTGGCAAGACATGTAACAGGTAACCAAATGAGAGAAAGCCTAGATGAATATCACATCTGTATGTGGCAAGACATGTAACAGGTAACTAAATGAGAGAAAGCCTAGATGAATATCACATCTGTATGTGGCTAGACATGTAACAGGTAACCAAATGAGAGAAAGCCTAGATGAATATCACATCTGTATGTGGCAAGACATGTAACAGGTAACTAAATGAGAGAAAGCCTAGATGAATATCACATCTGTATGTGGCAAGACATGTAACAGGTAACTAAATGAGAGAAAGCCTAGATGAATATCACATCTGTATGTGGCAAGACATGTAACAGGTAACTAAATGAGAGAAAGCCTAGATGAATATCACATCTGTATGTGGCAAGACATGTAACAGGTAACCAAATGAGAGAAAGCCTAGATGAATATCACATCTGTATGTGGCAAGACATGTAACAGGTAACTAAATGAGAGAAAGCCTAGATGAATATCACATCTGTATGTGGCAAGACATGTAACAGGTAACCAAATGAGAGAAAGCCTAGATGAATATCACATCAGTATGTGGCAAGACATGTAACAGGTAACCAAATGAGAGAAAGCCTAGATGAATATCACATCTGTATGTGGCAAGACATGTAACAGGTAACCAAATGAGAGAAAGCCTAGATGAATATCACATCTGTATGTGGCAAGACATGTAACAGGTAACCAAATGAGAGAAAGCCTAGATGAATATCACATCTGTATGTGGCAAGACATGTAACAGGTAACTAAATGAGAGAAAGCCTAGATGAATATCACATCTGTATGTGGCTAGACATGTAACAGGTAACTAAATGAGAGAAAGCCTAGATGAATATCACATCTGTATGTGGCAAGACATGTAACAGGATATTCAGTTTTAGAATTAGGAATAAGTTCTTTCTTTCGACCCGTGGGAAATATATGCTATTTTTCATTATAGTAATAGTCGGAACAAGGTGACATTTTCATATACTGATTACATGTGAATTTATTTTTTATTTTTTTAATGGTACATACTGTAATTGTAAATAATGTTAAGTGTATATTTAAGACTGAACTGTTAACATTTGTCAGTATGACACGTTTATCTTCTGATGGTGGGATTTAGCCCAGTTGGTTAAACCTGAGGTGCTGAATCGCAGGATCTATCCGAGTCAGATGTTCAACATCCAATAGCGAATTAATCGATGTGCCCAAGTGGTGCCGTAAAACAAAACCAATGTTAACTTTGTTTATGTAGTAGTGTTGATATAAAGTGATTCTACTGGCAGTAGCTAGTGGGAATGTTCCTATTAGCTCATACAGTTTGTGGTTCGAATCAACCTCCAATGAGGGGATTCGAACCACAGACTCTCAGTGTGAGAGTCCAATGCTCTACTAACTGAAAAGATAGCGACATTTCCAGTAGGCGCACCTAAAACCAACACAACTACATACTCCCCAATCAAGTGAAGCTTCTTACAAATATTAGGACGATCAGAAAAACAGACTGACACTGATATTCTAAGCAGAAAAGTATATTTAAACGCGCTCTGTCACGGATGGTTGACCTAATTAATGACCTAACAAAATGTTATCTGAAAATATATACATTTGATTTGTCGCTAAAAGTACTTTATTGAACCATCTGCATAACCACCATATTACACTTATTATTATTATTGATATTTAAAAAAAAAATGGGTATGGTCCATAATTCTTTGAAAAATAACGGCTATTTGGAGAGCAGAGGTGTGACGTATTAATCTGAGTCACGTGACGGGCATTCCCCGAATAACCGCAGTATCAAAACATTTACCAAGCTCGTGTAACGAGAAGGCTTAACCGTCCTATACGACGTAGGGTAAATAGAACAACAACAACAATGAAAATAAGTTATTAAACAATAATAAAAACATGTACTGAATGATAATAGTCTTATACAATAATTTATTTTAGTAACAGAAGCATGTTAAACGTCGAAAATCCCGACTAGTTATGCCTTTGCATCTACAGATAAATGTATCGTTAGTCGTACGCAAAAAACTAAACATCTGGATCACGAACACCTTCATTTTCCACCTTGTCAAATTCTTTATTATGCAAAATATGCCATAACAGCTGACTTGGGATAGGAATTGTTACATTTTTAAAGAATACGCTGAACTAGACGATGTTTATATACGATGTGAATATATATACGAAGGCCGTGTATATAACCTCCGCTAACGAGGGCTGGCTATATTCACAGCAAAAATGTATATAGGCGGTAAATAAATATTTGATTAATCCATATTACCGAACCATCTCGAACAGGAGGAATACATACTAAGTACTGTATGAACAGAGCGTTTTCTGAACAGGGGAGGGGGAGCACATGAATTTAGCTGACCCTTTTGTGTACGTTTTCCATAGACATATGAATAGCGTAATATGGACCGTACAGTACTAGCAAAATAAATAATAATAGAAATAGTTTAATATTAATAATAATACACAATTATTATTATTATTATTATTATTATTATTATTATTAGTAGTAGTAGTAGTAGTAGTAGTAGTAGTATTAGCCTACTACTACCTTTTCGGGGGGGAGGGGGCGGTGTTACATGTGGGGGAGTTTTGGCTATAACAATGTAAGATTAACGTGCGTGCACACACGCACGTATGGCAGGCTGAACTTGTCCCTGCACGTCGAGCTTGATTCAACTGGGTTAAGTAATAATTCAATCTAATTAAAATTAGCTCCACTATTACATGTGGATCTAATAGAAGCCCGTTGGAGCTCATGTCCAGCTGACATTTCATTCGACCAATGAAAACCTTACTTGTAGAATCATGCCACTGTTTTTAGTTTTTTTTTACGCTATACATTAAACCGAATGACCACTTTGCGAACCAGTCAGAATAATAATAATAATAACAATAATAATAATAATAATAATAAATGGTGAGTTCATGTTCTGAATTTGTATTATTTTATTTCAGCGTATTCGCAATTATTTTCGTTATGAAATTAATAATATATATTGTTTTAAATATTATTTGCGATGTATATAGCCGGCCCCCATTTGCTAAGTCTCTATACATGACGGTCGTTTATATATATATATATATATATATATATATATATATATATATATATATATATAAATGCATTATACGGTTGTCGTATATATAGCCTCATCACTACGAGTCTGTTTTGCCGTAATTTTTTAACTTATAAACATGAAGAGTTCTAACTTTTAAAAAAGAAGCATGTCATGGAATTCCCTCGATCGTAGTTCAATTAAAATGTTTTGGATCATACAGCAACTAGTTTTGGTATTCCAAATGAATGTAATTTCCATTTATAATCCATATTTAGAGAAATAAGGCCCACTAAATCCGTGACTGAGCGCCTTTAATATGTAAGTTTAACCATATAAATATCTTATTTGTCTGAAATATCTTATAATGCAGAAAACTCGGGAATGTCCCTTTAAGAACACACCCAGTCCCAGTAACACAAAAGTCAGTGCTCTCCCAAATGAGCTAATATGGAATTAGCTCAGTCGGTAGAACGCCGGACCCTTACATTGAGAGTCTGTGGCTTGAATCCCCTCAGTGGAGGTTGATTTTTATCTCTTACATCTATCTTCTGTATCCTTCACTGCAGCACAGGAAGTGGAGACTCTGAGACAATGTGTAACACTGAGCTGCGATGGCAACATATGCGGAGTCATCGTCCGGATCGGAAACAAATAATGATCAAAATTGATGTTGGCCCACTGTTGCCAAAACGTTAGGCCAACTATATAACTTGGTATGAAAATGTAGGCACAACGTCGGCCAACTATATATCTTGGTATGAAACTTTGGTTCAACGTTGTTGCAACGTGGAATTAACAATGGTGAGCCAACGTTGGCCTAACGGTCAAAATGACCATGTGCCAACGTCGGCAATCTACGTTGGGCCAACGGTACGGGATATGTTGGGCCAACATAGTTGTGCTATCTTGGAACATTTAGCCTGTGACATAACTGAACTTGATGCTCCTTGTTGTAACTGCATTGAACAGCCTGAATTTACTAACTTCATCCACTGGAAAGCGATGTTTGTATGACAAGATATGATCGCCGTCAACTACGATGTCGTACTGGCGTGTGACCACGAAGATTGTACGGTTGAACAGCCTTCCCACGCGAAAAGGAGCTATGTCAGCATCTATCTTTTCCCTCGATATGCCATTCATCTGAATGTGACAGACAAACGCCGAGTGGCCAGTGCGATCAAACTTAATAAACATATATAATGAATATTTAATATACATGTATTTGTTGTACAAGACGAACCTAAAAAATGTTTTCTTACTCGGCTTTCCAATAATTTCAATGACAGATCCGTCTGTCAAAGGACATGGTATCGGCGCAGATGTGGATGGTTTGGTTATCCACGTGTCTTGACGGCAGCCGGTGATGTGTCCTGCCCACGATCCGTTAACCAAACATGTCAGCTCTTTCTCGATTGATCCACATAATGTGAATCCCTTTTCGCAAACGTACCTGGCTTTAGATCCCTAGCTCTCTGCGTCATACTGCACGTCAGCATTCCTCACAGGCACTGGGGGACCGCACGATGACAGCTTCCTGGAACACGTCACCTCTTCTGGATCCATCAGCGTAAATGTCGAATATCTCGTTTTCCTCGGCTTGTATCTCAGATAGAAATCGTTGGTATCTCTTCAAACTTTCACGAGCAGCGCCATTCCTGTCTGCTGTGCCACACTCCATAGAACTACTTCCGACACATTTATTCGTCTCCTTGTCCTGCGTTATCCAGCCACAACTAGGGTAACGCAAACAGTTTACTGCACACGATAGTAATTTGCTTCCACTTGCTGTGCGTGCCGTTGTCAATCCTGTAGTATTGGCTTGCTCGAAACAGAGAAATAATACCAACTGAACACAGCAATGAGCGATGCAATTGCGTATGGCCATCTTGCCAAATGACCGAGAAATGAAAATTCACTTCACTCCGACACCAACTGTAGTTGTTGTTGCAGAGTTAAACTAACATACTACACTAACGCGTACACTGAATAACATTGTGATGATTATTTACTGTTCCATACATGGTATGTAGCATCTGTCAAATATATGTCCACGACACGTTCGTAGTAACGTTTTAGTAGTTACTGAATGAAACGTCGATGTAGCAAGCTTTACTTGCACCAATTCATGCTTAAATACATGAAACCTTTTTCACGACGTCATACTTTTAGTTAATGCTGGTATTCATGCATGCATTTGAAAACACTTTCTAAAAGCAAATTTATTATGCATAAGGTTGAATAACTGAGTTTTAGTTTGTGTGATGAGGGTAATATATGCGCCTCCCCTATATATACTCTTCAAAACAGTAGGGGAATCTGAAATATTAATGTTAATATCAACTATTAGACTGAACACTAGTTTTCACCACAGACATCCTGGTAAAGAACGTTCAGGCATGTCTTTATCAACACACCGAATCACATTCCATAGTTTGCACGTGCATCACGCAGTTGCCCCATACACGTGCGTGGGGTGTCATTCTTGATTTTGACAATTTCCAGGAAGGTCGATTAATCACAATGTAGCATTTTTTCATTCTGTTGATCATACAGTTGTTATTTTGTTGTTTTTAGTCATTTTTATTGTTTCAATTTGTGATGCGGCGTTTGCAACGTGATGATCGTCTACGGGGTATTGGCATACTGCAAACGGGCAGAAGTCAGCGTGAAGTGGCCAACACCTTCAATGTTACGAAGTCAGTGATGAGCAGACTATGGAACAGGTACCGACAAACCCAAAATGTTGACGATCGACCACGTTCAGGTCGCCCCCGGGCAACGACAGGAGTACAGGATCGATTCATCCATGACCAGGCTCTGAGAAATCAAGCTCAAACGGCAAATCAAATTGCTGCAAACCTTCATCAGGATACTGGTGTCCGAGTTACGGTTCAGACGATTAGAAATCGTCTTTATGCAGCCCATCTTCATGCTCGACTGCCCCGGGTTGTGCCTACCTTGACAAGTCGTCACATTGCCCACATACGTGAATGGCGTAGGGACCGTCAGAACTGGGGTATTCGTCGCTGGTCACGTGTCATATTTTCTGATGACTCCCTATTCACTTTGGACTTCCTTGACAGACTTGGTCCGGTCTTTCGACGACGAAATGAAAGGCACGCCAACGTCACAATGCGAGTTCATGACAGATTTGGCGGTGGATCGGTTATGGTGTGGGGTGGTATCACTATGACTGACAGAACCCCCGCTCCATAATGTGAAAGGAAGGGTCACTGGACAGTACTACCTGGACAACATACTGACACCCTTTGTCGTCACGTTTGCTAGGCGTGTGGGTCGACGTTTTGTTTTTCAAGACGACAATGCCCGTGCTCACAGTGCAAGAATTGTCAATTCCCACCTCCAGCAGCACAACATCTATCGAATGCCATGGCCAGCAATTAGCCCCGACCTTTCGCCCATTCAACACGTCTGGGACATGATAGGGTGACGTGTGCGTCAACGTCAAAGACCGCCGACCACGTTAGCGGAACTTGGTCAGGCGCTGCAAGAGGAGTGGAACAGACTCCCTCAAATGGTCATTGGAAACTCATACGCAGTATGCCTCATCGACTGAATAAATAATTGACACATCGTGGCGGTATCACTCACTACTGATAAAAGAAAAACGTCACTTTCATACTTCACTTCTGACCCCAATCGTCATTCAAGATTTTTGGTTGTCATAAAACTACTGCAATATTGAATTACCGGTTGTAATGTTTGCCCAATTATCAAATAACCATTCCCCACAGCTAATATACCTTACAATTTTGGCAATTGTAAATTCTTATACTTATATCAAATGTAGTATCATTTGCCACATAGCTACTCATTGTACTGTATAAATATTTGTTCTTGTTGTTAAAACTTCGTCAACCATGAGCTCGTGCGAAGCTTTTTTTTCTTTTTTACCGATTTGTCAAGAAAGCTTGCATCCGAGCCATACTTAATCGATATTTTGAACAGTGCACACCCAGTGCACACCATTTTCATGTGAACACTATTTAAAAACAAAATGCAGCGAATGTTACAAGTTGTTAAGGGTAGAGCTATTGCTGTAATTATACAGGTGTCATTGCAACGTCACGTCGCCCATCAATTTGGGGTACATGAGTTAACGTTTAGTTGGACGTCTCAGAATCACAGAAATATTAGTTAACTGTCCCAGGAGCGGACATCTGCGCGTTACGTAGCCACGTCAAGATAGAGGTATACGTCTCACTCACTTCCCTACCTGAGTTCAGACGGCTACAGAGACGGCGAGTCAGGTTGTAGGCATTCATGGTAGCCCAGTGCGTACACGAATGGTTAGGAATCAGTTGCGAGAGTTCATCTTAAGGTCACGATGTCCGTACGTGTGTTCGCAACTTACACACAGGCTGCGTGTACATGCACCAAATCGGATTCACTTGGCCCACTGGAATCACGTTATTCACAGACGAGTCTCGGTTCTCATTTTATAGGACAGATGGGCGACAACGTGTCTATCGACGTCGAGGTGAACAATATTCAGACGCATGCGTTAAGGAAACCGACAAATTTGGATGAGGGTCTGTTATAGTTTGGTATCTGTGTGTGTGGGGGGGGGGGGGGGGGGGGGGGGGGGGGGGGGGGAGTGGGGGGGGGGGCTTTTATTTGTCATGGCGATAAAATACTTCTGCTGGTCATCCAGGGCAATCTGACAGCCGTAAGATATCGGGATCAGGTCATCAGGTCTCACGTCCTGCCACTGATCCACATGCATAACATTACGTTGCAGAACTAAAATTTGGCCAATTGGTATCACCTGGAGGAACGAATGCACATGGTGATTTTTTTAAGAGGTTTTTTTTTTTTTCCGTCAATGCAACTTTTTTTCTTTTCTTTTTTCTTTATTTCTTGTCCCCAGCTCATTTTGACGATGCCATGGTTGGGGTGCCCTGATTCATCGCCTCACAGAATATGAATTAGATCATACACGCTAAATAGTGGGAGTACACACACTTTATGGTAGTATGCTGATTATAGTAGATTGTGATATATTTAATATTAATGCATATGTACATGTAGATAGTAGTATCATAAATGGCTAGTTAATAGAAATATATTTAAATAGGCTGGTTGATGTAATGGGGACATAATCTAAATATATAAGTTTAGAAAAAAAAGAATGTTAAAAAGAAAAGTTATAGTAGGTAATTAGAGTGATAAGTAATAATGTCAAAATTCATGTTACGCGCTCGCTTGAGAATTGTTTCTATTATATTCCATCAAATTACTTTCTCGACTGAAGAGTCGTTTTCATGGTGCCCAGATTGTATTATACTCTTCATATTTACAGTTTTTAAAAATAATATATTTTTCTATTTCGTATTTATTTTGTAAAACGTTTTGAGCAGCTATTATATTTATTTCATTTGTTTCCATTTTTGTCTTGGATATATAATATTTAATGTTTATTAACAGCCAGTTTATAAATATGTCTTTTATATCGCCTATTTGTCCAAACAGAATAATTGTTTTATTTAATTTTATTCGAATTCCTTTTTTGTTTAAAATCCAATTTACAACAGCATGGCACAGATCAGTCACTTTATTACAGTAGTACAATACATGTGTTAATGTTTCTGGTGAACTGCCACAGCACGTACATTCATTAGTATCTATGTATTTAATTGTATGTTAAAAGTATTAGTTGTTAGTATCTAGTGTATAATTCTGTATTGAAACCATATCAAAGTTGTATCTATGAGACTTATAAAAGGCACTCTATAATAGTTTCCCCATTCTTTTGAGTCAAAAGAAAAACCTTGATTTCTACATCTAATTTGTGATGTTGGTGTAATAATTTCGTGATTTAATAATTTATACATGTCTTTAATACTTTTAAGAATAATATTTAATTTTACCGAAAATACAGGATTAGTTAGCGATGTAAAGTGGCCATTTCTAACGTTGTCTACTTTATTTATAAATGCCTTAATGCTGTTTATAAGCGATGAATATTCTACAAAGTGTGAATTTGCGTTATATATATATTTTTAATTTCTTAAATGTAAAGAAATTTCCATCTTCATCAAGTAGATCGTTTATAAATATTATTCCCTTTTCTAAATAATGTTTATAACATAATGGTTTTGTATTTATTGTTATATTGCTGTTGCACCAAATATTAGAGCTTAAAATGTCTTCTATTTTTTCCAAAATTTGTTTTTGTTGAATTAACTCCCAACTCTATAATACATCTTTCCAAAACATGTTTTTTAATTTCTTTCTTTTTATATTCAAATAATAATCTCCATTTATTACAAGGTCTCTATTGGATAAGTTAGTAGTAGATTCAAACAGTTTAATCCATTTTGGGTTACATGGTCATATTTGTCAAGGCCTAAATCCCTAGGGAGACATCGTACAAAGTATTCACCGAACAAAGTGACACCTTTCATTGCTCATTGTTCAAATGAAAAAATGTTTTTTACACACACACACACACACACACACACACACACACACACACACACACACACACACACACACACACACCAGTTTTGCTAAAATCGAAGTACTTAGTCTTGTCCCGGTCATAATAGAACAACCTATGTTAACAATATGCATACTTTATGTCATCACAAATAGAATTTTAAGACTTCACCACTTAACATATTTGAATTATTTATGTTTTAGAGTTACTTGGCTATCGATTTCAGTCGTAAAAGGTTCGTTTGTTTCGGTCTGTTTAAGAAAACCACTATAAAACAGTGATTTATTAATCACCGGCTATTGAATGACATACATTTAGCCACTCCTAAAAGAGACAGAGCGGAAGAGTTAACTCCTTGCAATACTGAAGGAATGAAATATATCAAGAAGTTGGATATTTCACTCCTAGAAATATCACGCAGTGAAAAATCTCATTCGTCAAAATGTCAACGAGTGGAAAATGCACTCGTCAAAATGCCAACATTAAATACATTTTCTTGTTTAGAATATCAATGTATGTATATTCATTGCGTTTCTGGTCGTTTTGATGTTTGTAAGAAGCCAAAACTGGATTCTGTCTTCAAATAATTTTGTATGTACGAAAAAACTATATTTTAGGAAATAAGATACAAATTTAACCTAGTACAAATATTAGAATGATCAGAAACACGCTTAAAGAAGCCATTTATATTTTATGCAGAAACATATATTTGATATGTAATTACAATAGATAAAATATTTCTGTCAGCCAATAACATCTTAAAACGTGCAACAAACTCAGGAACGTCCCTTTAACAGCTACATCAGTGGATGACTTCGTGTGCACTTGGTAGTGAGATAATGTATTTATAATCCAGCCTACTGAAATTTTACATTTATAATTTTCCAAAAATAACCGTAACTACTGTTATTATTATTTATTATAAATGATTATAATTAAAAGTAGTCGATAAAAAAGTTCTGATAGCTTTGACCTGTACACATTTATACAGTAATCATTTTAAGTTAAATATTCTGTAGTTGTTGGATGATTGTTGTTGTTGTTTATTTGTTTATGAAATTAAAGGGACATTTCTGTGTTTGCTGCAATTGTTAAGATGCTATTGCCTAACGATTGTAATTACATACCAAATATATATTTTTTTCTGCATAAAATATTAGTGGCTGTATATTAAACGTGTTTCTGACGGTCTAATATTTGTACTAGGTTAAATTTCATTTTATTTCCCAAAATAAGTTTTTTCGTACGTACGAAATTATTTGTGTACAAAATCCAGTTTGGGCTTCTTGAAAATATTAAGGCGACCAGAAACACATTGAATATACAGACACTGGCATTCTAAACAAGAAAATATATTCAATGTTTATGTTTAATCGTAGACATATTTTAGTAGTCGGAAACACCTTACAATGCAGCAAACTCAGGAATGTCCCTTTAAGTTGTACAGACATACATTGCAAATTCTTTTCA
>NC_054710.1:2370210-2472710 GCF_016097555.1 Gigantopelta aegis
ACGGTACATTTTTCTATTTGTAGCAAGGCATTTTTTAGCAAGGCACGACCCCACATACAGGACAGTAAATGCCTTTGACATACCAGTCGTGGTGTACTGGCCAGAACGAGAAATGGCCTAATGGGCCCATCGATGGGGATCGATCCCAAACCGACCGCGCATAAGGAGTGCGCTTTGCCACCGGACTACGTCCCGCTCAATATTGGAAAAAAGTTTGAATATGAGAAGGTCATAAATGGGCATTTCAACCCGCTTGCACCAGCAGAAAGAGGACTGCCACTCCAAATCTAGTTTACTGAATCAAAATTGCATTACGTTTTGATAAATTACGCCAGCCATTAAGTCCGTTTTCCTCGAACACTGTAGGGTAATACATTAGCATGTATGGTTAACATGCGATGTTTGAATAAACAACTGGTACAGCAGTGAACAAATTAAGGTTTGTAATCGTGGCTGTTTCCTTCTCGTGTTTCTCACCAACTGCACGATACTGATAGCATCACCTAGATCATGGCCCCATGGACCTGCTCAGTCTTTTATTTCATATTTACGAAAATCTTGATTTACGGGGTTTCAAAGAACAGTAATATGTTTTTTTTAAACTGAATTGTAATAAACAGATTGGTAATACAACTTTCAGAATTTGTTATTCTGTTTACTCTAAACTAGTGAGTTTTGTTTAATGACACCACTAGACCACATTTGCTTATTAATTATCGACTACTGGATGTCAAACATTCGGTGATTTTGACATACAGTCTTAGAGAGGAAACACGCTACACGTTTTGCATTAGTAGCAAGGGATTTTTTATATGCACTACCCCATAGACAGTATAGCACATACCACGGCCTTTGATATATCAGTCGTGTTGTACTGGCTGGAACGAGAAATAGCCCAAATGGCCTACCGACTGAGGTCGATCCCAAACCGACTTCGCATCAAGCGAGCGCTATACCACCGGACTACGTCCCTTAAGACAACTCGATACTTTTGTGTTGTTTCGTTTACAGTTATCTATGAGGTATTACATTACGTTCAGAAATGTAGCGGGTTTCTTCGAAAAAACTATATGTCAAAATTACAAAACGTTTGACATCCGATAGCCGATGATGAATTAAATTACAAAGACAAATTATTAAACGACACCACTAGAGCACATTGATTAATTAATTATCGGCTATTGGATGTCAAACATTTGGTAGTTTGACACGTAGTCACCAGAGGAAACCCGCTCCATTTTTCCTAATACAGCAAGATATATTTTGTATGCACTTTCCCACAAACAGGAAAGCACATACCACGACATTTGGTTGTAACGAGAAAAAACAATCAATTGAATGGATCGACCGATGTGGTTCGATCCTGCAACGCAAGACGCAAGTGGTTGCACGACTGTGTAACTTTCTAATGGACTTATATTAAATTTATATTCACTACATATGCCGGTCATAATTAATAATTTATGTTTTAAATTAAACGTCTGTTTAATGTTAAATGGAATTGGTACATGTATGTTCCAAACACTAACTTGTACATCAATGAAAGAAAGAAAGAAAGAAATGTTTTTTTTGTGTTTTTTTAACGATACACTCAACACATTTTATTTACGGTTATATGGCGTCAGACATATGGTTAAGGACCACGTAGATATTAAAAGAGGAAACCCGCTGTCGTCACTTCATGGACTACTATTTTCGATTAGCAGCAAGGGATTTTTATATGCACCATTCCACTGACAGGATAACACATACCACAGTCTTTGATATACATGTACAAGTCATAGTGCGCTGGCTGGAGCAAGAAATAGCCCAATGGGTCCACCAACGGGGATCGATCCCAGACCGACCGCACATCAAGCCAACCCAAACAAGTACACGCTAAATTAGGTAGCATATCTTTAAATAGGTATTAACACAATATTTACTTGTCAGTTTAATATGAAAGACATAAGTACACGCTAAATTAGGTAGCATATCTTTAAATAGGTATTAACACAATATGTACTTGTCAGTTTAATATGAAAGACATAAGTACACGCTAAATTAGGTAGCATATCTTTAAATAGGTATTACCACAATATTTACTTGTCAGTTTAATATGAAAGACACAATCGACGAAAATCTGTTTTATTCTATTTCCGAGAGTAGTTCTACATATCATAAAATGTTTTTTAAGCGATCTCGGAAATGGCATTATACTACTAAATTCTCAATAATGTTCCCATCCCGAGAACATATAACTACGTCTCTGAGATTTAATATACTCCGATACCAGTATAGCCTAAACACACAGGGAGAAAACTACATCAAACCGCCCTTGCACGTGCGACACGGTGTTACAACACAAGAACAGAAAGAAATGCTTTATTTAATGACGCACTCAACACATTTTGTTTACGGTTATATGGCGTCAGGCATATGGTTAAGGACCACACAGATTTTGAGAGGAAACCCGCTATCGCCACTTCATGGGCTACACTTTCCAATTAGCAGCAAGGGATTTTTTTGTTTGCGCTTCCCACAGGCAGGATAGCACAACCCATGGCCTTTGTTGAACCAGTTATGGATCACTGGTCGGTGAAGTGGTTTACACCTACCCATTGAGCCTTTCGGAGCACTCACTCTGGGTTTGGAGTCGGTATCTGGATTAAAAATCCCATGACTCGACTGGGATCCGAACCCAGTACCTACCAGCCTGTAGACCGATGCCCTAACCACGACGCCACCGAGGCCGGTTACAACACAAGAATATCCGGTCATGGACCGTCCTTCTGTGCGTGAATGCGTCCATCCATTCATCCGTCTGTTTTATCACCCATGCGTCCGCCCGTTCATCCACCCGTCTATCCATTTCATTAATTAATTTTCCAGACAAAATCAATGTCGCCTTGTACAATGTGCAATAGGCACTATGCTTTTTATGCAATTACGGCGGGATGGTGAAAAATGCTGTGTCAGTTGTATCAAGTGTCTCTGTCGCCACAAAACAAAGTAAGTTTGTTTTTGTTTAACGACACCACTAGACCACACTGCCACAAACCAAAACAAAAAAGTGTGTTTTGTTTAACGACACCATTATAGCACATTGATTTTGTTAATCATCGGCTATTGGATGTCATACAATTGTGACACGGTCAAAGACGGGAAACCCACTACATTTTTCCATTAGTGCCAAGGGATCTTTTATATGCGCCATCCCCCAGATAGGATAGCACATACCACGGCATTTGATATGCCAGTGGTGATGCACTGGCAGACCTACACCCACACTAGTATCTGCTGCAAAACGTAAAATGACAGTTGCGCACAATTAGTTATTTATTTCGTAAACAGATACTAAATATATAAAATTTGGGTTTTGTGTTTTAATTACAGCGGGCGGGATTTAGCTCAGTGGGTAGAGCTATCACCCGAAATGTTTGCTTCGTAGGATCGAATCACCTCAGTCGACCCATTTTCTGATTGCATTTTCCCCGTCCTAACTAGAACCCCGTGAATGGAATAAGAAAGATCATGTCTGGGGAGGGGAATATGTTAAAGTTTGTCTTGTTTAAAGCCACCACTAGAGCATATTGAATCATGTTCATTAGCTGTTGGTAAGACTAACATAAAGTGTTAGAGAGGAAACCAGCTATACTTTTTCCACTAGGCGCTCGCTTGATGAGCGGTTGATCTTGGATCGATGCCCTTCGGTGGGCGCATTGGGCTATCTCTCGTTCCAGCCAGTGCATCACGGCTGGTATATCAAAAGTCATGGTATGTGATATCCTGTTTGGAATGATGCATATAACAGATCCCTCACTACTAACAGAGAAACGTAGAGCGTTTTCTATCTACAGATATGTATCGGAATTATCGAATGTTTGACATTCAATAGCCGATGATACTATAAAGTATTCTGGTATGAAATGTTTCCTGCTCAAAGACTAATATGAACATACTAAAAGAAAATGGTGTTTATCTTCCACTCGATTGAGATTAAAAACTTGAAACAGATAGTTTCATTTCTTTCTATTTTTGAATTATATCTGATTTCCTGTACTTTTAATTTAACCTAAATTTAGAAAAACCAAAACATCTGAAGAGCTTTATATATACACTTATATATACCTTTCTGTTTCTAAAAGAGATTTATAACAAGAATATCCCTTTTAAAAATGAGAAGAATTAATGTTATCATGCCAGTTTTATAAACCGTCTTTACATCTCTGTACAAAGCTGGACATAAATATCTTGATACTACCACATTGTTGAGCAATCCAAATATAAAAAAAACCCTGTTTAAAACAACAGAATGAATGAATGAATGAATGAATGAATGAATGCATGAATGAATGAATGAATGAATGAATGCATGAATGAATGCATGAATTAATGAATGAATAAATGAATAAATGAATGAATGAATGCATGAATGCTTATTTAACGACACCCTAGCACGATGAAACAACAGAGTTCATACATGTGATACCCAATTAATTTCACCAGTTTCATCATGTCATTTCAACATATCATTATAAGCTTTAGGATATCTGGATTTATCCATATATAACAATTTACACCAATATTTTATACAACGGCTAAAGTATTTCACACACACACACACACACGATCTCTACCTATTTCCCCAAGTACAGCATTTGATGACACTCTCTTTGAAACTCCTTAAAATCTTTTTGGAAAAGACAAAAAAAGTACTTTTTCAATAGATTCTCGATAAGTAAATCCCACATTTCAGGGTCATATAGTAAAATAGGAGCTATTTTAGTATCAAATATATTCTGAACAATACTGTATGATACTATAGGGCAATTCTTAAATACAGTACTAATACGAAAATAGGCTTTTCTGGCTGGAATAGATGGAGTCTCGCAAGCCTAAGGACATTTCAAACGAGAAGATAATGTTATGACAAGATACTTATAATATGACACAGGTGTTAATTGAATGCCCTTATAAAACCACTTCTCGTTACGTCTTAAGTACCCACCATTTCTAAATACAACTATATTAGATTTATCAATATTAACTTCTAATCCCAGTTTTACACAAATCTTATTTCGAACATCAAGCGGTTTTTTGCAAACTTATTACTGTATCATCAATATGTGCACCATAATCAGCAAAGAGAAACATATGATTAATATTTTCATTCACACAACAATCCTCTAAGATTGCTACTATTCATCTCATTTATAAATCCATTAATGAAAATTATAAACAAAACTGGACCTAACATACACACTTGACGGACAGCACTATATATTGTAAAGGGATATGTCTTAACATTCTTTACTCTAACACAAGCTTATACTTTTTCATACATATCTTTTAAAAGTGTTAAATATTTTTACCTTGAATACCCCTCATATGCAACACAAACAGTAACTTTTCACTATCTATCAAGTCAAAAGCTTCGCGAAGATTAATAAAAGCAACATACAATCGATGTCTAGGCTTTCTAGGGTATTTTTGACACAATGACTGAAGTGTAAATATATTATCTATTGTGGAGTAATCATTTCGGAAACCTGCCTGTGCTTCATGGATAATAGTATTACGTTCATGCCAAGTCCTAATCCTAGTTTCTAAAATAGAAGTAAATAAGTTTCCAATATTATTTAATAACGAAATACCTCTAAAATTATTTGGATCTGTAATATCTCCTTTCTTAAACAACGGAATAATTAAGCTCTCATACCAAGAATCTGGGAACGTACCACTATTTACAACAGCATTAACGAACATCTTTAGATATGGAATAATACATAATGCATTCTTTACAAACTCTGATGGCATACCATCCCCACCTGGGCCTTTACCTAACGTGAGTTTATAGCACTTCTTACTTCTTCACCATTAATAGCATCAACGGTAGAAATAAATATACTGGAGTCAACGCAATCAACAGGATCATGATTAATAATAAATTCATTTACCTCATCATCAAATGTTGAACCATGAAAAACACTAGGATTAAACAAGATTTAGAAATACGAATGTCATTTATCTAAAGTTGTGCTTGATTGTCTACTTTTACAAAATAATAGCGACTTTACCTTTTGCCAGAATGATTCACCATGCTTTTTTTTTAACAGAATCAATATCATTGAAGGGATATTCCTGAGTTGGCTGCATTGTAAGATGTTTCCGACTAACAAAATATGTCTACGATTAAATTTACATATTAAATACATTTTCTTGTTTAGAATGTCAGTGTCTGCACATTCAATGTGTTTCTGGTCGCCTTAATATTTGTGAAAAGCCCAAACTGGATTTTGTACGTGCGAAAAACCCCCAATATTTTAGGAAATAAGATAAAATGTTAGAACGATCAGAAACACATTTAGTATGCAAGCACTGATATTTTTATGCAGAAAATATATTTAACATGTAATTACAATCGTTAAAAGGTATCCGTTAGTTGATAACATCTTTAGTTATACAGTATTTTTTTATCGTGACATAATTTTCGAAAACATTTTTTAACATTATTATAAGCCGTCACATTTGATTTAATTGGGCACTTCCTAAGCATATTTAATAAGCGATGTTTATTTTGTTTAGCTTCACAACAATCTCTATCAAACCAAATAGGCTGTCCTAAATTATGTTCCTTTATAATAACAGAAGATCAACACTTCATATGGTCTCCAGCAAAACACAATAAATCAATTAATGAATGAGTGGCACTAGTTACATCTATATGCACTAAGTGATCAAACAAATCAAAGACAACCCGTGCCCTATCCGAGTGAAGCTCTTGTTGATTTGTTTTTTTTAAAGTATCATCAGACCACTTATATCCAACTACTGGGTCTGTAAGAATACATTTACTATGGTCAGTTCGGTAAATGTTAAAACACAGGAAACCGGGAGATGATCTGACTCAGTTCTAGAATGAACTATCATTACATGTAAATGGAGCCTTGTGGTGTTAACGTCTCTATCAAAAGTGCACATCGAACTTTGACTTCTCGGGACGGGAACATTATGGAACATTAAGTAGTAAAATGTACATTTCCGAGAACATTTTTATATTTAGATCGCGTAAAAATATGATATGTTGAACTAGAAATAATATACAATGTTGTATGTTTGGGTTGTTTGTTTTTTTGTGTTTTTTTGAGAATTTACTGGATTAGGGGTAGTTGACACCCCTACCGCGTTAACTCCAGCTCTGTACGTTGCACGACTGGTAATATCAAAGGTTGTGGTATGTGCTATCCTGTCTGTGGGATGGAAACATGTAGCAGGTTTCCTCTCTATGACTACATGATTTATAAATCAATGCCCTCTAGTGGTGTCGTTAAACAAAATTTTACATTGTGTCCACATCCCGTTGATGGGCCCATTGAACTGTTTCTCTTTCCAACCACAACTGGTCAAATGTCCCGGTATGTGCTATCATGGCTGAGGGAAAGGGCATAGAAAAGATCCCTTGCTGCATTAGGAGAAATGTAGCGGGTTTCCTCTGGTGACTACGTGTCAGAATTACCAAATGTTTGACATCCAATAGCCGATGATTAATTAATCAATGTGCTCTAGTGGTATCGGTAAACAATACAATAAAAAAAATAATCATCGGCTATTGGATGCCAACATTTGATAATTTTGACATATAGTTTTTTCGAGGAAACCTGCTACATATCTCCATTAGTAACAAGGGATCTTTTATATATTCCGCCCCATAGGCAGGATAGCATATGCAATGACCTTTGACATAGCAGCCGCAGGTGCACTGGCTGGAACTAGAAATATTCCAAATGGCCTACCGAAAGGGATCGATTCTAGACCGATGGCGCTTCAGGCGAGCGCTCTACCACTGAGTGATGTCTGACGTTTGGGGCTACGTTAGAAGAGAGCAGGAACCAGAGAGAGAGAGAGAGAGAGAGAGAGAGAGAGAGAGAGAGAGAGAGAGAGAGAGAGAGAGAGAGAGAGAGAGAGAGAGAGGGAGAGAGGGAGGGGAGAGAGAGAGAGAGAGAGAGAGAGAGAGAGAGAGAGAGAGAGAGAGAGAGAGAGAGAGAGAGAGAGAGAGAGAGAGATGAGAGAGAGAGCGAGAGAGGAGAGAGAGAGAGAGTGACCCTAGAGAGAGAGAGAGAGAGAGAGAGAGAGAGAGAGAGAGAGAGAGAGAGAGAGAGAGAGAGAGAGAGAGAGAGAGAGAGAGAGAGAGAGAGAGAGAGAGAGAGAGAGAGAGAGAGAGAGAGAGAGAGAGAGAGAGAGAGAGGAGAGAGAGAGAGAGAGAGAGAGGAGAGAGAGAGAGAGAGAAAAGAGAGAGAGAGAGAGATAGAGAGAGAGAGAGGGAGGGGAGGGAGAAAGAGGTCTTCTCCCTCTGCTTTTTAGGAGAGAGGGGGAGCTCGAGGGGAGAGAAGGGGGGAGCTCTGGGGGAGCGAGGGGGAGAGAGCCCCTCTAGAGGGTCTTGGGTTGTTGAGTGTGTGTGTGTGTGTGTGTGTGTGTTAAGATCATGTTACAATATCCTAGTACCTCATACACAACAGTGAACTAAACAACACTAACGCAGAGAGTCGTGTCTTAGGGTGTTAAGGGTGGTCGGGACGTAGCTCAGTGGTATAGCGGTCGCTTGATGCGAGGTCGGTTTAGGATCGACCCTCGTCGGTGGGCTCTTTCGGCTATATCTCGTTCCAGCCAGTGCACCACGACTAGTACATTAAAGAACGTGGTGTGTGCTATGCTGTCTATGGGATGGTGTATATAAAAGATTCCTTGCTAATGATCGAACAAAATTAAGCGTTTCCTCCCTAAGACTGTATGTCAAAATCACTGAATGTTTGTCATCCAATAGCCGACAATTAATAAATCAGTGGTGTCTACTCTGTTACATCACGAAATGTATTTATATTTCTATACTCATATCTCTATAATGTAATATCGTGTATTTATATTGTTAATACACATATCTTTATAATGTAATAACATTTGTATTTGTATTCATATATGTACCAAGCAATGTATTTATATCAGTATTATCCTCCCGTAAACCATCTTGTCAAAATCAGAATATGTATGTTCCTCTTACGCCGTTGCATAACGGCCTGAGTGTAATAAAGTTATGTTCTGTTCTGTTCCGTTAGTGGGACAGTCCTGAGTTTGTAGCAATTTAAAAGATGTTATCGACTAACAAAGACTGTTTAACGATTGTAATTACATATTTTTCTACATTAAATATCAGTGATTGTATATTAAACGTGTTTCTGATCGTTCTAATATCTTTACTAGGTTAAATTTCCTTTTATTTTCAGATTTTTTTTTCTTCGTACGTACGAAATCATTTGAAGACAAAATCCAGTTTGGTCTTAATATTAAGACGACCAGAAACACGTTGAATATACAGCCACTGATATTCGAAACCAGAAAATGTATTTCATATGTAAGTTTATTCGTAGATATATTTTATTAGTTGGAAACATCTTACAATGCAACAAACTCAGGAATGTACCTTTAAACAAAACACACTTTAAGTTCAGAGTGAAAAGAATAAAAAATTCTGAAAGTAGTATTGCTTATCTGTTTATTACAATTCAATTTAAAAGCGGTGTTCATAATTCTGAACTAAAACATATCACTGTGCTTTGAAAACCCTGTAAGCTATTATTTTCGTGACGATTAAATACAAGACTGAGCAGGCCCATGGGACCATGATGCAGTTGGTGTTAAAGGTGAGAAGGAAACATCCACGATTACAAACCTTCATTTTGTTCACTGCTGTACCAGTTGTTTATTGAAACATCGCATGTGAACCATACATGCTAATGTATTACCCTACAGTGTTCGAGGAAAACGGACTTAATGGCTTGCATAATTTATCAAAATTTAATGCAATTTTGATTCAGTAAACTAGACTTGGAGTGGCAGTCCTCTTTCTTCTGGTGGTGCAAGCGGGTCGAAATGCTCATTAATGACCTTCTCATATCCAGACTTTTTCCCAATATTGAGTGGGACGTAGTCCGGTGGCAAGGCGCACTCCTTATGCGCGGTCGGTTTGGGATCGATCCCCTTCGACGGGCCCATAACCCATTTTTCGTTCTGGCCAGTACACCATGACTGGTATATCAAAGGTATTTGCTATCCTGTATGTGGGATCGTGCATATCAAAAAATGCCTTGCTCAAAAATAGAAAAATGTACCGAGTTTCCTCTTTATGGCTGTGTCAAAATTACCATATGTTTGACATCCAATAAATCAGTGGCACGAGAATCAACAATCTGTAAATATTTTGTATCATGTTTTCAAACATAATCAGTTGATTCTGTCTCGATAATTTTTCACAATATCAGAGAAATATATATTTTTGTTCTCTCTTTAAATTTAGATGTATTTGACTTACAAGGTTTTCAAAGAGCATAAAGACTGAATGAACAAATTCAACGAAATATTTAATAAAGTCCTCTAAGTATAGTCCATTTGTCTGCTACAAAACAATCAGACATGATTTCTGCTTATCCGGAGAAGGTGATTAAATGGCGTGATTATTCACGCCCTCGTCTTGAGACTTCTCGTTGGACCTTCTCTTCTTGACAACCAACAAGACCACAATGCAGACGACAAGCAGCAGGATGATCACTACGGCAACGCCAGCCACAATCGGGGTTGTGACGTCATTCACAGAAACAGATTTGTTCTTCGAAGTGTCAGACGTGCCTGTAAAACGGTTAAATTAGTTTATCCTATAACGTACCCATGCTAGCCATGCAATAAACCCATGTGGTAAATATACAGAAGTTCACATACGTTGTTTTTGCTTCCTATTTATTGCAGGAGTTTATTTTGCGCAAGAATATATACTTATGTTCTTGTTCAAAATAAACGAGTGCAATAAATGGGAAGTGAAAACATCGAGCATGCACCTTCTTTTATGCTATTAACAAAACCGATCTTAATTTAATGTCATAACAACTCTATCTTAAATCTATGATTAATACGCCTTTCATAGATTTACTTCAAGTTAAGAATCATACTCTTCGGCAGTCTTGTGTAACGTGAAGTAATTTGTAAATCATATATGAAGTCGGTAACTAATGTGCTAACTGCAGTAAAAATAAAAATGGAATTCCTCATTTAAAAGTTCCGGTCCAGAACGCACGTATGTGCGATACAAGACAAATTCATCACACGGTTTGTTAATGTCTTTATCACTATAGAAAAAACCCCAATCAATGTGCTCTAGTGGCGTCATTAAATAAAACAAACTTTTTTTTTATAACTATAGAAATATTGAATATGTATGTAATAATTCAGTTTATTATATAACATTTAATGAAATATCTTAAAATATCAGTGAAATAAAAGTGGTATTTCACTCTAAAATGTGTTATCGTCACTGTAGAAAGTGTTATCTTCACTATAAGAAAGCCGGAACTATTTTTCTGCTGGCATTTAAAAAATAAAGGTAAATTGCCAAAAGTTGTGTAATAAATTGAAAATTTAATGTTTTTGTCAAATATGATTTATATCCCATCTCGTCAAGTTTGCAGTCATATCAACACTCGTTGGGCAAGCGCGACTCGTGAGATATGATTGCAAACTTCACGAGATGAGATATAAATCATATTTGACAAAACACATGGAATATCCTCTGTGTATTAACCAGGTTAATAATGGTATGCTAATTTGCAAGGTCTCTAGGTATTGTGCTCCTGTGGATGGGCCATTTCTTTACAAGCCAACATGACCTGTATACCTGAGCGCTAACGTGTTCAAAGATTTAGTTAAAATGCGTGATGTCAAACTAATTTGTGCTAACCGTGATGACGTCATGTTACCGATGGCGGCGACTTTAGTACAGTGATTTACTAAACATTTAATTAAGATGTTATTTTAGAAGTGTTATGGGGTAAAGATAGTTCGCTACTCGATTTTTTAATATGTATAATATCAACCTCGTCTAGTAAATCGGTATTTGTCTCGGCAGAGCTTCTACAAATACCGATTAACATAGACTCGTTTAATATGTTCCATATTAATAGATACTAGTGACGAATCCTCTATATATTCTTAAAGCTGTTCTAAAATAAATAATACCAATCATAACATATTTTGTGGGTGGATATAATAAAATATATTAATATTAAGCTACTCACTTATTGCCAAATGGGTCATTTAAAATAGGTTAATATCAAATCCCATAGACGAAAATAGTAGCATGTGGCTAAACCTCCTACCTGCAGCGTACCAATCGACACCGTTAAAGTGAATCAGAAGTAATTGGGGGTCAATCTGCTCAATTCTGAGATAATGGGTAGCATCTATGACTACACAAGTTCCGCCCGAAATTTGAGTACTTTTTTGACAGGTATCCCATGCAACGTGACACAGTGGTACCAGATGAAATAAAATTGCATACATTTTCTTGCCCAGAAAACTTTGTTCACAACCACCACACTCACATTTATCACCAATCACTTCGCTGTCAAAAGTTGGGTGCACCTCGAACTTTAACCCAGGCGGAAGTTATTTGGTTTAGTACCACCTTTAGAGAGACAAGATAAAACATGTTTATTTCAAGCTACTCTCTTTCTAGAGGCAAATACAAAATATATTAACACTCGCTTGTTTGAAAATATATATTATCTTGTCAAACTAGTGAGGCCAATCTCTGATTTCTTAAGGAAATCAAAATACTCTTGTCGATATATTCAGGTCATTCTCTGATTACTAGAGCGACATTCTAAAAGGAAATCAAGCCGTTCATTTTCCAATATCTTCAGGCGAGCATTTAAGTTCAAGTGGGACATTCTAATAGGAAATAAAACTACTCGCCTGTGATCATATTGACATCGGCATATGGGCCCGTGCTTATACAACTGTTTAGAGTCAAGACTCAAATCTGTACATATTCCATTGCGCTCTATTCTGTGTAAGTTTGGGCTTTCTAAGCTAGTCTTGGGGGAAGCAGTCCTCATATGGTTGGTGCAGGATGGAAGAAACACTGTGTTACGTATCATCCTAAGCACGAGCACCTGGTGGTGGATCATGGACGTCTTACACCCTTTGGAATCTGCCTTATGCAGATATATGATTTTGACAATATATTATGGTTTTGTTCCTCCGATAAAACGACGCATACAGTTTGTATGGTGTTGCTCTAACGTTAAAGTATCAGATTCTTTTGGACTCTTATTAGGACTAGACTCTAAATGTTTTACAAGCACGGGGCCTGGTTTCTAGAGGAACATTCTAAATGGAAACCAAGCTACTGTTACTGCTCACTTGTAGATTCGAATTCTGGGTCCAGGATGAAGATCGTCCTTCTAACTCTTTCATCAGAGAGTTCTGCTGATCGTCGTTTCCGACGATTCGATCCACTGCAGTCAGGCTGCAAGAAGAAGTTTGTTATGTTTAATGACACCACTGGAGCACATTGATTAATTAATCATCGGCTATTGGATGTCAAACATTTGGTCATTCTGACATATAGTCTTAGAGAGAAAACCTGCACTATTTTTTCAATTAGTAGCAAGTGATCTTTTTATATTTACAATTCCAGAGACAGGATAGCACATAACACGGCCTTTGATATACCAGTCGTGGTGCACTGGCTGGGACAAGACATAGGTGTACTTTCACAGAAACAGGAAAACACATACCTCGGCCTTTGACCAGTTGTATACATGTTGAACAAGAAAACCCCAGTTAATTGAATAGATCCACTGAGGTGGTTCGATCGTACGACGCAAGCAACACCAGGCGAGTGTTCAACCGACTGAGTTAAATGCCACCCTTTCAAGCTAAAGAAGATATACTCTTCAAAAGAAGAAACGCAAAACCACATTGTCGTAACATTTGGAGAATTGATTTAATTATTGAATGGTGAGTCCGATAATTACCAAATGTTGCAGGATTGTTCACAATTCACTCTAGTCCATTGTGAGTAAGTGATAGGACACACCACCAAGGTCAAGGTCATCTGGAGTCAATACCGGGTGTGGCCTCCGCGTGTGTTGACAACTGCCTGGCACCGCCTGCCCATTGAAGCAACCAGAGTACGGATGACGTCCCGGGGGATGGTGGCCCACTCGGCCTGCAAGGCTGCTGCCAGCTCGGGCAGGGTCTGGGGCTGTGGATGTCGCTGTTGGAGGCGTCGGTCCAACTCGTCCCATAGATGCTCAATTGGGTTCAAATCCGGTGATATCGATGGCCAAGGAAGGACATTAATGTTGTTGTTCTGTAGGAAAGCCGTTGTGAGACGTGCTGTGTGAGGCCTGGCGTTGTCATGTTGGAACACTGCGTTGGCGTTGGCCATAACTGGAACGATGTGTTGCCGGAGGATCTGGTCAATGTAGCCCCGTGCATTCAGGTTGCCCTGCACGTGGACCAGGTCAGTTCTGCCAGTGTGTAAGATGGCTGCCCACACCATGACACTACCCCCGCCGAATCTGTTCACTTCCTGCACGCAGTTTGCCGCATAACGTTCACCACGACGCCTATACACGCGACATCTTCCATCATGACGTCGGAGCAGAAATCGGGACTCGTCACTGAACCACACCTGTCACCATCGCAGTTGAGGCCATTGTCGATGAATCTGGCACCACTGCAGTCGGAGTCGACGGTGTTGTGGTGTTAAGATGACACCTCGAACTGGACGTCTGGCACGAATTCCTACCTCACGTAGGCGGTTCCGTACGGTCTGGTCGGATATCCTGCGCAAACCTGGTATTGCTGCGGCTGTGGAGGTGGCAGTAGTCAATCGTTCCCGAAGCTGGCGTACCCGGATGTAGCGGTCCTGCCCGGGGGTAGTGACCCGTGGTCGACCGGATCTAGGGAGGTCACGTGTTGATCCATGTTGCTGGTAACGGTCCCACAGTCTGGAGATGGTGCTTGGGGACACATGGAATGCCCTGGCAACGGCCGTTCTGGATTCGCCTGCGTCTAGTCGGCCGATGGCATTGTTTCTCTGCGGTTCACTGAGACGTGGCATGTCCTAGATTGTCAACTGTCGGCCAGATACAGAGGCCAGGCAAGCGAACACCCTGCACTTTTATACTGTCGGTGTTCATGTTGCACGTGCAGACAACGCACGTGCAGTGGTGACATGGTTTGCACGTGGCTGCGTTTTTGCGAATATTCACATTTTGGAACTTTATTGTACAGTAGCTGCGTTTTATCGAATGTAACCGTGGGAATGTGTTTGGGACATGCAATGACCTTATATTCACAAAGCATGAACCGGTAGGAAACATAAAATCGGAGTTATAACCCATTTGTACCCTTTTGCGTTTCTTTTTTTGAAGAGTATATATTTACTGTTTATGACTGTAAATCGTCAGCCCAACCTTATTACGATTTTTCATATACCTTAGACAGTCCCCAAGCAGTATGTAGATAATTTCACCTTAGATCTGGCTAACTGAATAACATCTGTGTTTGCTATGGGATGGACATCTTTAATAATGTTGTTAATAATTTACAGATTGAAGGTTAGCTTATACACACGCGTAGGTCTTCACAGCAGCTACAACTTTAGTGATTATACTAAATTATAATTATGTGACATTGAGGTACAGTTTATAAGAGTTTCGGAAATAAACTGACTAATTTACCATGGACTTCATCTTTACCGACAACAACTCCTTGGACGTTTTGTCATGATCAAACTTAATGAAAGACATGGGTTCACTGTCCATTTCTGCATGATTAAACTCTGTAATTAGCAGTAATTATTTTTTCGCAATCACCTGCTTATATTGGTGTGTGTGTGCAGACAGAATGTCAGCGGTCAAAATTTCAGTGGACAAAATATCAGTGGTCAATATGTCAACGGACAAAATGTCAATGGTCAATATGTTAATGGTCAAAATTTCAATGGTCAGTATGTCAGTGGACAAAATGTCAATGGTCAAAATGTCTACCATTGATGTGGTACCTGGGTCAAAATGTCAATAGGAATAGCGAACCATCCTGATTTATTCAACATTACAGTCAGCGGGACAACACAAGGCGCTAATATGGGGGTAATTGGATCACCACCTTCCGAATGCGCTGGGCCCCGTGACACTGTTATACGTGAATATTACAAACTATATATACTGTTTGCCGTAACCTATAGCATATAGTCTTTATCATCACGGACGGAAAAAACCCAAACAACAACAACATAAACAAAAACAAAAACCCAACAAAACTAGGACTTATATTCCCACCAGACTTAAATTCCTTTTACACCGGTGAACTTACTGCCGGACACTCCGCGGAATTGTTCCCGGTGCACACTTTGACCGTGCAGTCTATCGAGATGGCGTTGTTATGGTTGAACTTGAATGGGCGCATCTAGAATACAACTTGGTTGTTAGTATCTCGAGTTGGATCCTGTTCCATCAGTTTGCCCACCTCCTCAGACGGACAGCTGAACAGACAATAAAAGAAAGGAATGTGTGTTTAACGACACCTCGGCACATTTTAAACTACAAGCATTTGTTGTCGAAAATACTGTTATTAAGATACTTGATTTAGACAGTGAGAGGAAAACAATGTTTTCGTAATGCAATCTTAATATAGTTTAAATGCAATAACAGCAGTTGATTTTTTATCTGTACTTTCCTACAGACAGGACAATACATACCATGGACTAGATTTGGTTGGGAAGGGGAAATACATAGTGTATCCATCAATTCGTTTTTTATCGGGGAGGGGAGGGGCGGGGCGGGGGAGGCATCCAACGGCAAATGGTATCCCAAGCAAAGCAAGCGCTGTCAGTGAGCTACGTATTGTCTCTGGTGTAGACAAAGCAAGCGCTGTCACTGAGCTACGTAGTGTCTCTGATGTAGAAAAAACAAGCGCTGTCTCTGAGCTATGTATTGTCTCTGGTGTAGACAAAGCAATCGCTGCCACTGAGCTACGTATTGTCTCTGGTGTACACAAAGCAAGCGCTGTCACTGGGCTACGTATTGTCTCTGGTGTACACAAACTGAGCTACGTACTGTCTCTGGTGTAGACAAAGCAGCGCTGTCACTGAGCTACGTACTGTCTCTGGTGTAGACAAAGCAGCGCTGTCACTGAGCTACGTACTGTCTCTGGTGTAAACAAAGCAAGCGCTGTCACTGATCTACGTATTGTCTCTGGTGTACACAAACTGAGCTACGTACTGTCTCTGGTGCAGACAAAGCAGCGCTGTCACTGAGCTACGTATTGTCTCTGGTGTAAACAAAGCAAGCGCTGTCACTGATCTACGTATTGTCTCTGGTGTAGACAAAGCAAGCGCTGTCACTGATCTACGTATTGTCTCTGGTGTAGACAAAGCAAGCGCTGTCACTGATCTACTCGTGTAGACAAAGCAAGCGCTGTCACTGAGCTACGTATTGTCTCTCGTGTAGACAAAGCATGCGCTGTCACTGAGCTACATATTGTCTCTGGTGTACACAAAGCAAGCTCTGTCACTGAGCTACGTATTGTCTCTGGTGTAGACAAAGCAAGCGCTGTCACTGAGCTACGTATTGTCTCTGGCGTGGACAAAGCAAGCGCTGCCACTGATCTACGTATTGTCTCTCGTGTAGACAAAGCAAGCGCTGTCACTGAGCTACGTATCGTCTCTCGTGTAGACAAGCGCTGTCACTCAGCTACGTATTGTCTCTGGTGTAGACAAAGTAATAATGGTTCTTATTCAATAATGTCACTGATGAAAACTGGTGTGTGTATGTATGTTATGTGTATGCATGTATGGAAGTATGGATGTATGAATATCTATATGCTGTATGTATGTCGAGGTTTACGTTAGATACTGAACGCACTGGCGCAGGGGATAATTAAATAATTTCTGGTCTTACAATTGTTCCCTGCCGTTGCTGGCACCGAATCGCCCGCAACGTGCAGACTTGCCACGATACCTGTTGATCTACTGAGACATCCATGTATGTATGTATGTATGCAATGTACGTATGTATGAGCAGACTGACATACTTGGTCGGACACATTCAGGAAAATGTGTATCGATCAGAACCACATGTGGTATGGGAACTCTATGAATAGCATATTTGACATGTGATACTAATAGTGTTGTGAGCTGCTATCACCAACATGTTTTCAATAAGCTTCATAGTCTCCTTGTTATCTCCCGACTGACCGTTAGACGCCTCACATTGCATAACTGTTAGTGTAGCAGCTGAAATATGAATAATTATTAATTTAAAACGAAGTTTAGATGACTGTTTCATCATTTGAACACCAAACATTAATGTACATGCATTCTGTAATGAAGTAAATGTATTACAGCCTTCTATAAAAAAACATTAATTACATACATCTATAATGCTTAGAGTCACCTAGCTGCGTTTAAAAAAACAGGCTTCGTAAATTCTACCCACAATATTTAATATGTCTGTTGATTTGACAGAATTGTTGCCTCTTCTTAAACAACCATTGATCCTTCGCAGAATAAGAATTATATTGTTCTCCATTCCGTTAACAGACATGGACCGACTCCAGAGTAGTATACTGGAAAGTGAGGCTAACACCAACAACACCCTTCAGTATAACCTGAACACTGTAGTATTAGACATTGCTCCACGGCGGCTTAAATACGGACTCCATAGAAACAAAGAAAGGAAATGTGTTTTTGAATTGGTAGTATGCTGACAAAAGCATCCTACTTAGAAATGAATCAGTCTCGCAGAATGTTCAGCCATATTTCAAATTTCAAGAACCACCAACTCTTCTTTTCATACACTAAAACGATAGCGTCTAAGAAAGTCCAATTATACACACGTTCTTCGGAACATTAATTTGAGCAGCCACAATTTTAATATTACGGAACTGTTACTTCGAATTTACGAAGCCTGTTTTTGTTAAACGCAGGTGTTTAAGCATTATAAATGTCTGTAGTTATATGCATGTAGTCCAGTCAATCTAAGTTTAAAAAAGGCCTAACCTAGAACAAATTGCAACACAATTTATTTTTGTTGTATTTTATCCTCAAAGCCATCCTAGACAACATAACAAAAATGTACATTGATGTAGGTGGTGGAAAGTGACTAAATTTACATAAATTAAATATGTCCGCCACAGGTATATTTTTCAGCAGTATGCACATGCATGTGTGCTAAAACAAGCTATATTTAGTAAATGATGTCTTAATTGCATTGTATTTTGTCTTTAATAACTTGCTTGATGACTTAGAAATACCTCCCTTAATTTATAGTTTAAAATGTGTTTTTATTTTTCAACATGGCTGCCAACATTCCCATGGAAATAACAGTTCCTTAACATTCCAAAGAGATCCAAGATCTTGATAATCTTGCAACATCTTTAATTTTTGTTGCAACTTACTCTCAAAGCCATCTTAGACAACATATCAAACATGTACATTTACATATGTTGGGGAAGTGACTAATTTACATAAATTAAAATGGCTGCTACACGGCATATGTTACAATAACATACACTTGTATGCGTACCACTACCAGATATATTTAGTAAAGGATGTTTTACATAGTTGTAGTTTGTCCATAATAAACGACTTGTTGAGTTAGAAAAACCTCTCTTTATTTATAATTTAAAATGGTTTTCATTTTTCAAGATGACCGCCAACATTCCCACTGAAATGAAAGTTCCTTAAAATTCGAATGTGATCTGAGATTTGGTAATCTTGTAAAATTTATTTTTGTTGTAATGTTCTCTCAATACCATCCTATACAACATATGAAAGGGAATTTGATGTAGCCGGGGGAAAGTGACTAATTTGGATAATTAAATATGGCCGCCACATGGCATATTTTTCAATAGTAAACACATGTATGTGTGCTGAAATGAGATATACTTAGTATATGCTATTTTAAATTCATTGTATTTTGTTTGTAATAACCTACATAACGACTTAGACCTCCATTAATTTATATCTTAAGATGGTTTTCATTTTTCAAGATGGCCACCAACATTAACATTGAAATAATAGTTCCTCTATAGTGATCTGAGATCTTGGTAATCCATAGCATTTGTGTAGAAAAATGTAGTATGTCATTTTGTAGATTAATGAGTTCCACATATAACATGGTCTTACAGCTAATCAGTGAGGCTTCTGAAAACCGAAATTTGTGCATCCAATTAATTTCCATTTCATACATGCAACCATCCAACTTCCTTCCATGAGCACCATTGTGTCATAGTCTGTTTTGTCAGTGCTCCAATAGACATTTGAAATTGCACATCAATGATGAGGCAAAACCTATTTGCCCTGAAATGGGTTTCTCCATTTTTACATAATGTCTATCTCTAGCACAAAATAACACAAATGTAGACATTCCAATCACAAAGATACCGTACCTTATTCAGCAAATTATTAGTTCCATACATACATGTATATAGTAAAAGGCAGACTCGAAGAATTTAACAGATCAGAAGAATTTGCCTCCTCCAAAATCAAGTTTTAAAAACAAATTCTGTTCCCTAGTCAAGTAGACTCAGTAGCACTTGATTGACAAATATGGGCATTGTCGCTTATAGATGGACCTGATCCATATCCATCTAATACTGTTTTTGTGTAACATTGCACATTTCACATTCCTGGGGTACTGTCACATCATACCCTTGTTCGACAAACCAAATCTGAATGACAATAAGACAGTTCCCATGATTGCCACTTCCCAGGACAAGACATCCTTTGTACGTTGTCTTTAGGAAGATTGCACACTACAGAATAGCCATCGGACATAAGGCTGGTGCATTGTACATTGTCTTTAGGAAGACTGCACACTACAGAATAGCCCTCGGACATAAGGCTGGTAGTTTGTACGTTGTCTTTAGGAAGACTGCACACAACAGAATAGCCCTCGGACATAAGGCTGGTAGATTGTACGTTGTCTTTAGGAAGACTGCACACTACAGAATAGCCCTCGGACATAAGGCTGGTGCATTGTACGTTGTCTTTAGGAAGACTGCACACTACAGAATAGCCCTCGGACATAAGGCTGGTAGTTTGTACGTTGTCTTTAGGAAGACTGCACACAACAGAATAGCCCTCGGACATAAGGCTGGTAGATTGTACGTTGTCTTTAGGAAGACTGCACACTACAGACTAGCCCTCGGACATAAGGCTGGTAGATTGTACGTTGTCTTTAGGAAGACTGCACACAACAGAATAGCCCTCGGACATAAGGCTGGTAGATTGTACGTTGTCTTTAGGAAGACTGCACACTACAGAATAGCCCTCGGACATAAGGCTGGTAGATTGTACGTTGTCTTTAGGAAGACTGCACACCACAGAAGCCCTCGGACATAGGGTTGGTAGATTGTACGTTGTGTTTTGGAAGACTGCACACTACAGAATAGTCCTCGGACATAAGGCTGGTAGATTGTACGTTGTCTTTAGGAAGACTGCACACTACAGAATAGCCCTCGGACATAAGGCTGGTAGATTGTACGTTGTCTTTAGGAAGACTGCACACTACAGAATAGCCCTCGGACATAAGGCTGGGAGGTTGCACGTTGTCTTTAGGAAGACTGCAACCTACAGAAGCCATCGGACATAAGGCTGGTAGATTGTACGTTGTCTTTAGGAAGACTGGACACTACAGAATACCTCGGACATAAGGCTGGTAGGTTGTACGTTGTCTTTAGGAAGACTGCACACTACAGAAGACCTCGGACATAAGGCTGGTAGATGGAACGTTGTCTTTAGGATGACTGCACACTACAGAAGCCATCGAACGTAAGGCTGGTAGATTGTACGTTGTCTTTAGGATGACTACACACTACAGAAGCCCTCGGACATAAGGCTGGTAGATTGTACGTTGTCTTTAGGATGACTGAACCAACAGATGCCAGCATTTCCCTATCTGTTGACACGGACACTGTTGGTGAGGAGTATCTGGACAAGACTTTGCCATTGGGAGAATCAGAAACTCCTATTAGTTTTGTAGAGTCTGATACAGATGACGACCCACTTGTAGGAGAGCCAGTTGAGCAGTCAGATTCCAACTCCGATATTAGAGAGGAACCAGTTCAACTGGACGATAATGATTCCCCAGAGGAAGTCATGGAGCTGCCCGATCCTGGTGAAGACATGCCGAGGAGATCTCTACGAAACAGACGACCCCCAGCATGGATGACCGATGGAGGATTTGCTATGGTCCACACAACTGATTGTGATTGGAGAGACAGAGCAATTTTTTTTAACTTACTTAGCCTCAAATAATCTCTTCCAAGGTATGCCAGAGAATGTGGTTTCCACTTTGATATCAATTGTTACCAAGGTATCGGAGTCTTAGTTTGTAAATGACGGGGACGCCATTTCTCAAGAGGGGGCAACATGTAACAGTGTGTGAAATGTATGAGGTCCATGTAAATACTATAACGTACACCTTTCACTAATGTGTTTTATTCTGTACATAATTGTTTATTTTACCTTTAATTAACATTTTATTAGTTTATTAGGTTTTCCCGTATAGAATATACTATACGGGCAACGCCCAAGTGATGTTTCCCGCCAAAGATTGGGGCGAATTGTCCGTGCGGGTATTTAGACCAATCGCTATAGTTTATTGTGTAGTGGTCACTGTTTTATGATCACGTGACGGACACTGCTGTAATAATTATTTTGGTAAAGACGTTCTTTTCACTGCTCCGCTCTGTTTAATTTCTTTCTATTACTGTACCACGTGCACTGTACACATAAGGTAAGACTAACAAGCAAGTTATAATATAATTATAATATAACATAGTATTTATAACCAGTACGTACTTTTATATACATTAAAAGAGTTTTGATTAAAAGCTAGTAAACATATGTTATAATAAAAGAATGATGATGTTGTTTAATAGTAAGCTTAGTAATTAATATAAAACCAACTAAAGTTATACAATGTTTCTATATATAATAAAACTCACATTTTAAAGTAATATATGAATAAGTTATTTTCCTAGTTAATGGTGTATAAAAATGTATAGGTAACGTCTAAGGTTATCATGGCAGCCATATTGCAATAATGGTATTTACATGATAACTTATGTCATTTTATTTGTTTCTAGGCTGGAACTATATAACAGCTAAGCGTTCCAGTCACTGACCATTTTGCCCATAGCAAAGGTGTGTAGAATAATGTAATGTAATGTATTTATTTGGATTGTGTGTGGTATTTGTCATATAACGCACGTGCTTTGTATGCTGCACATACGTTTCATGAGCGCCTGGCCAGTGCAATTGAATCGTATGTGTGTCGTATAAAAGATTATTGGATTGTTTGTGGTGTATTCCATCCCTGGAGATTTATATATTGGATTATATTAATAAGTATTAATATACTGGTGTAGTAGATGCATATTTCCATATACGATAGATGGGTTAATTACTTAATATAAATATATAACAGATGCCCTTTCCAATTAAGCGTTACGCATTTTATTTACATTTATTTATTTAGTATTTTATTTTGGTAGCGAGTACATTAAGGGAAGTTAAGTTGGTATAATTACCCAGGTGTTGAATAAAGGCAGATCATGCTATATATGTTATTTATATGCCTTGATATAATTCAATCATCTTTGAATTATGAATTATGTACATGATTGAATGTTGATTGAGTTTTATGTGTGTATTTTAACTATTTAAGCCTGTGATATTTATTATTGTTTATTGTCTTTACAGGGTCGTTATACATATATAATGCTTAAACACCTGTTTATGACTTACACGCGTATAACTACATACATCTATAATGCTTAAACACCTGTTTATGACTTACACGCATATAACTACATACATCTATAATGCTTAAACACCTGTTTATGACTTCCACGCGTATAACTACATACATCTATAATGCTTAAACACCTGTTTATGACTTACACGCATATAACTACATACATCTATAATGCTTAAACACCTGTTTATGACTTCCACGCGTATAACTACATACATCTATAATGCTTAAGCACCTGTTGATGACATCCACGCGTATAACTACATACATCTATAATGCTTAAGCACCTGTTTATGACTTACACGCGTATAACTACATACATCTATAATGCTTAAGCACGTCTTTATGACTTACACGGTTATAACTACATACATCTATAATGCTTAAACACCTAGCTGCGTTTAAAAAAAACAGGCTTCGTAAATTCGGCCCACAATATTTAATATTTCTGATGATTTGACAGAATTGATGCCTCTTCTTAAACAACCATTGATCCTTCGCAAGATAAGAACTATATTGTTTTCCATTTCGTTAACAGAGATGGACTGACGCCTGAGTAGTATACTGGGAAGAGAGGCTAACAGCAACAACACACTTCAGTATCACATGAAGACTGTAGTGTTAGACATTGCTCCACAGCGGTTGACAAAGCCTAAGTACGGACTCCATAGAAACAAAGAAAGGAAATGTGTTTCTGAATTGGTAGTATGCTAACAAAGGCATTCTACGTAGCAATAAATCAGTCTCCCGGAATGTTCAGCCATATTTTCAAATTCCGCGAACCACCAACTCTTTTTTTTGTCATACATTAAAACGATAGCGTCTAGAAATGTTAAATTATAAATGCGTTCTACGGAACATTGATTTGAGCAGCCACAACATATCATTACCCACCTATAATCCAGTCAATCTAAGGTTAAAAAAGACCTAACCTAGAAGTTATTGCAACAACATTTATTTTTGTTTTATCCTCGAAGACATCCTAGACAACATATCAAAAATGTGCATTGATGTAGGTGGTGGAAAGTGACTAAATCTGTATAAATTAAATATGGCCGCCACAGGTATATTTTTCAGCAGTATACATATGTATGTGTGCTAAAACAAAATATATTTAGTAAATGATGTTTTAATTGCATTGTATTTTGTCTGTAATAACATACTTGATGAGTTAGAAATACCTCCCTTAATTGATAATTTAAAATAGTTTTTATTTTTTAAGATGGTGCCAACATCCCGACGGAAATACCAATTCCTTAAAATTCCAAAGTGATAATCTTGCAACATCATTAATATTTGTTGTAACTTACTCTGAAAGCCATCTTAGAAAACATATTAAAAAAGCACATTTACGTATGTTGGGGAAGTGACTAATTTACATAAATTAAAATGGCTGCTACACGGCATATGTTACAATAACATACACTTGTATGCGTACCACTACCAGATATATTTAGTAAAGGATGTTTTACATAGTTGTAGTTTGTCCATAATAAACGACTTGTTGAGTTAGAAAAACCTCTCTTTATTTATAATTTAAGATGGTTTTCATTTTTCAAGATGACCGCCAACATTCCCACTGAAATGAAAGTTCCTTAAAATTCGAATGTGATCTGAGATTTGGTAATCTTGTAAAATTTATTTTTGTTGTAATGTTCTCTCAATACCATCCTATACAACATATGAAAGGGAATTTGATGTAGCCGGGGGAAAGTGACTAATTTGGATAATTAAATATGGCCGCCACATGGCATATTTTTCAATAGTAAACACATGTATGTGTGCTGAAATGAGATATACTTAGTATATGCTATTTTAAATTCATTGTATTTTGTTTGTAATAACCTACATAACGACTTAGACCTCCATTAATTTATATCTTAAGATGGTTTTCATTTTTCAAGATGGCCACCAACATTAACATTGAAATAATAGTTCCTCTATAGTGATCTGAGATCTTGGTAATCCATAGCATTTGTGTATAAAAATGTAGTATGTCATTTTGTAGATTAATGAGTTCCACATATAACATGGTCTTACAGTTAATCAGTGAGGCTTCTGAAAACCGAAATTTGTGCATCCAATTAATTTCCATTTCATACATGCAACCATCCAACTTCCTTCCATGAGCACCATTGTGTCATAGTCTGTTTTGTCAGTGCTCCAATAGACATTTGAAATTGCACATCAATGATGAGGCAAAACCTATTTGCCCTGAAATGGGTTTCTCCATTTTTACATAATGTCTATCTCTAGCACAAAATAACACAAATGTAGACATTCCAATCACAAAGATACCGTACCTTATTCAGCAAATTATTAGTTCCATACATACATGTATATAGTAAAAGGCAGACTCGAAGAATTTAACAGATCAGAAGAATTTGCCTCCTCCAAAATCAAGTTTTAAAAACAAATTCTGTTCCCTAGTCAAGTAGACTCAGTAGCACTTGATTGACAAATATGGGCATTGTCGCTTATAGATGGACCTGATCCATATCCATCTAATACTGTTTTTGTGTAACATTGCACATTTCACATTCCTAGGGTACTGTCACATCATACCCTTGTTCGACAAATCAAATCTGAATGACAATAAGACAGTTCCCATGATTGCCACTTCCCAGGACAAGACATCCTTTGTACGTTGTCTTTAGGAAGATTGCACACTACAGAATAGCCATCGGACATAAGGCTGGTGCATTGTACATTGTCTTTAGGAAGACTGCACACTACAGAATAGCCTTCGGACATAAGGCTGGTAGTTTGTACGTTGTCTTTAGGAAGACTGCACACAACAGAATAGCCCTCGGACATAAGGCTGGTAGATTGTACGTTGTCTTTAGGAAGACTGCACACTACAGAATAGCCCTCGGACATAAGGCTGGTAGATTGTACGTTGTCTTTAGGAAGACTGCACACTACAGAATAGCCCTCGGACATAAGGCTGGTAGTTTGTACGTTGTCTTTAGGAAGACTGCACACAACAGAATAGCCCTCGGACATAAGGCTGGTAGATTGTACGTTGTCTTTAGGAAGACTAGCACACAGGCTGGTAGATTGTACGTTGTCTTTAGGAAGACTGCACACAACAGAATAGCCCTCGGACATAAGGCTGGTAGATTGTACGTTGTCTTTAGGAAGACTGCACACTACAGAATAGCCCTCGGACATAAGGCTGGTAGATTGTACGTTGTCTTTAGGAAGACTGCACACTACAGAATAGCCCTCGGACATAAGGCTGGTAGATTGTACGTTGTCTTTAGGAAGACTGCACACTACAGAATAGCCCTCGGACATAAGGCTGGTAGATTGTACGTTGTCTTTAGGAAGACTGCACACTACAGAATAGCCCTCGGACATAAGGCTGGTAGATTGTACGTTGTCTTTAGGAAGACTGCACACTACAGAAGCCCTCGGACATAAGGCTGGTAGATTGTACGTTGTCTTTAGGAAGACTAAGGCACACTGCACACTACAGAAGCCCTCGGACATAAGGCTGGTAGATTGTACGTTGTCTTTAGGAAGACTGCACACTACAGAAGCCCTCGGACATAAGGCTGGTAGATTGTACGTTGTCTTTAGGATGACTGCACACTACAGAAGCCCTCGGACATAAGGCTGGTAGATTGTACGTTGTCTTTAGGAAGACTGCACACTACAGAAGCCCTCGGACATAAGGCTGGTAGATTGTACGTTGTCTTTAGGAAGACTGCACACTACAGAAGCCCTCGGACATAAGGCTGGTAGATTGTACGTTGTTTTTGGGAAGACTGCACACTACAGGAGCCCTCGGACATAAGGCTGGTAGATTGTACGTTGTCTTTAGGAAGACTGCACACTACAGAAGCCCTCGGACATAAGGCTGGTAGATTGTACGTTGTCTTTAGGAAGACTGCACACTACAGAATAGCCCTCGGACATAAGGCTGGTAGATTGTACGTTGTCTTTAGGAAGACTGCACACTACAGAAGCCCTCGGACATAAGGCTGGTAGATTGTACGTTGTCTTTAGGAAGACTGCACACTACAGAAGCCCTCGGACATAAGGCTGGTAGATTGTACGTTGTCTTTAGGAAGACTGCACACTACAGAAGCCCTCGGTAATTGGTACATTGTAGTTATCTTTAGGACTGACTGCACATGTTTTCTAATGCAGTAAATAAGGCTGGTAGATTGTACGTTGTCACAGGAAGACTGCATACTACAGACGACCTCTGACCAGTTGCGGTGCACTGGTTGGTTGGAAGACTGAAAAGACTGCACAATACAGTTGAATGGACATAAGGCTGGTAGATTGTACGTTGTCTTTAGGAAACTGCACACAACAAGCCCTCGGACATAACAGATTGTACGTTGTCTTTAGGAAGACTGCACACTACCGGTTCCTCACATAAGGCTGGTAGATTGTACGTTGTTTTAAAGACTGCACACTACAGTAGCCCTCGGACATAGGCTGGTACATTGTACGTTGTCTTTAGGAAGACTGCACACAATGACTTCTCTCACATAAGGCTACATCGACGTTTTCTCACACTACAACCACTACATCGACTTGTCTCACACACACTAAGAAGCCCTCGGACATAAGGCTGGTAGATTGTACGTTGTCTTTAGGAAGACTGCACACCATAGACATAAGGCTGGTAATTAATCAGGAAGACTGCACATTCGATAGTCGGACATAACATTTACGTTGTAATTAGGAAGACTGACACTTAGACATTGTACGTTGTCACTGCACAGGAAACCTCGCTAACATACGTTGTCTTTAGGAAGACTAACTACAAAATCGGACATAAGGCTTTTTGTACATGTCTTTAGGAAGACTGCACACTACAGAAGACCTCGGACATAAGGCTGGTAGATGGTACGTTGTCACACACTACAGACAGGCTGGTAGATTGTACGTTGTCTTTAGGAAGACTACACACTACAGAAGCCCTCGGACACACTTTAGGAAGACTGCACCAGAATAGCCCTCGGACATAAGGCTGGTACATCGACTTCGGACATCTACGTTGTCTTTAGGAAGACTGCACACTACAGAAGCCCTCGGACATAAGGCTGGTAGATTGTACGTTGTCTTTCTCACACACTAACATAAGGCTGGTAGATTGGACGTTGTCTTTAGGAAGACTGCACACTACAGAATAGCCCTCGGACATAAAACGTTGTCTTTAGGAAGACTGCACACACATCGACTTGTCTCACACTAACCACTAGATCGACTTCTTTTCTGCACAAGCACCACACATCGCACAGTCTCCCACACCCCCCCCACATAAGGCTGGTACATCGACGTTGTCCCACACTGCAACCACTACATCGACTTGTCGCACACTAACCACTACATCGACTTGTCCCACACTAACCACCACAATGACTTCTCCCACATTAACCACTGCATCGACTTCTCTCACACTAACCACTACATCGACTTGTCTCACACAAACCACCACATCGACGTCTCCCACACTAACCATTATATTGACTTGTATCACACTAACCACCACATCGACTTCTCTTACACTAACCACTACATCGACTTGTCTCACACCACTACATCGACTTCTCTCTCACTAAGGACCACATCGATTTCTCTCACACTAACCACTACGTCGACTTCTCCCACACTAAGCACCACATCGACTTCTCCCACACTAATCACAACATCGACTTCTCTCACATTAACCACTACATCGACTTCTCTCGCAGTAACCACTACATCGACTTCTCTCTCACTAAGAACCACATCCACTTCTCTCACACTAACCACTACATCGACTTCTCTTACACTAACCACCACATCGACTTCTCTGACACTAACCACTACATCGACTTCTCTCACACTAACCACTACATCGACTTGTCTCACACTAACCACTACATCGACTTCTCTTACACTAACCACTACATCGACTTGTCTCACACTAACCACTACATCGACTTCTCTCACACTAACCACCACATCGATTTCTCTCACACTAACCACTACATCGACTTCTCTCACACTAACCACCACATCGACTTCTCCCACACTAACCACTACATCGACTTCTCTCACACTAAGCACAACATGGACTTCTCTCACATTAACCACTACATCGACTTCTCTCGCAGTAACCACTACATCAACTTCTCTCTCACTAAGAACCACATCGACTTCTCTCACACTAACCACTACATCGACTCCTCTCACACTAACCACCACATCGACGTCTCCCACACTAACCATTATATCGACTTCTCTAACACTAACCACTACATCGACTTCTCTCACACTAACCACTACATCGACTTCTCTCACACTAACCACTACATCGATTTCTCTCACACTAACCACTACATCGACTTCTCTCACACTAACCACTACATCGACTTCTCTCACACTAACCACTACATCGATTTCTCTCACACTAACCACTACATCGACTTCTCTCACACTAACCACTACATCGACTTCTGTCAGACAGATAGGCCAGATATGAGACACTCTCTACACATAAATTACATGAATCTCCACTCCTTAAACACACATCGTCGATTTTCTCTGAAATGTGTATGATATAAACAAAACACAGCCAGATTAAACAAGCGTTCTAAGAAATGTGTATGATATAAACACAACAGAGCCAGATACAAGCGTTCTGAGACACTAACCACTATATAAAGCGTTCTGAGAAATGTGTCTCACAGAGCCAGATTAAACAAGCGTTCTCAAGCATTCTGAGAAATGTGTATGATATAAACACACAACAGAGCGAGTTCCAGAAATGTGTATGATATAAACAAGCTAAGCCAGATTCAAGCGTTCTGTCCTAGTGTATGATATAAACACAACAGAGTGTGATTAAACAAGCGTTCTGAGAAATGTGTATGATATAAACACAACAGAGCCTGATTAAACAAGCGTCCTGAGAAATGTGTATGATATAAACACAACAGAGCCAGATTAAACAAGCGTCCTGAGAAATGTGTATGATATAAACACAACAGAGTCAGATTAAACAATCGTCCTGAGAAATGTGTATGATATAAACACAACAGAGCCAGATTAAACAAGCGTCCTGAGAAATGTGTATGATATAAACACATCATCTCAATATATTGAGGTTTTGCACACACACCCCCCCCCCCAAAAAAAAAAAAAAAAGAAGAAAAAAAAACCCCCAAAAAAGAAAAAAAAGACCCCAACCAAACAAACAAAAAACAACCCAATTAAATCCGAAAAATAAATGTTCGTATCTCCAAAGTTTAAGCGCCATATCTCTGTCAGAAATAAGTAAAGAGTCATGAAAATCAGACTTGATAACGTACGTGATAAAGCTATACACAAAATTTCATCTCTATATATTGAGGTATTGCAACAACAACAAAAAAGGGCCGTTGAACAAATTTGATTATCTTCTAACTTCAAGGGCTATAACACTGCAAAAATGGGTAACTTGATCTGTAGCATTATATGTTAAAGCTATACACACAATATCAGCTCAATATCTTGATGCATTGCGAAACAAACATTCGGACGGACAGACAGACAGACAGACAGAAGGACGGAGATGAAACCTACAGTGCCCTCCGACTGGGCCGGTAGGGGACTAATAAGTGCGGTTTTGAGGGACGAGAGATGAAACCTATAGTGCCTCCGACTGGGCCGGTAGGGGACTAATAAGTGCGGTTTTGAAGGATGAGATTCCGGTTTTGAGAAGTTTCACTGTATAAACACAACGTCTGTCAATTAACGTGAAAACTTACCAGAACCACAATCTTTGTCATAGTGTTCGACAACCGGCATGCCCTTCAAGCTGGGGGTGTCCGTGTAGAACATGGTGCAAATCTCCTGCGTCTTGATGTAGTCAATAGCTTTGCACCGTGGCTCGTTGTTGCAAGCATTCTTACAATCGTCCACAACTTTCATGCCGTTCAGAATGTCATCAAAATCAATGCTGCTCCTTTTTCCTAAGGTTTGAATGTATTTGCAACTTTCTCCCCCTATGAAAAAAGAAATCCCAAGCAACTAAGCATACTCAAACACATTCATATTTGCATACAAGACAAACACACAAAGATCAAAGAAAAGCACAACACACACACTGTGGCATGTAGTCATCAAAGGAAACCTGCTACATGTTTTCTAATGCAGCAAGCGATCTTATATATGGACCTTCTCACAGACAGGAAAGCACATACCACAACCTCTGACCAGTTGTGGTGCACTGGATGGAACGAGAAAAAACAAATCAGTTGAATGGATCCACCGAGGTTATTTGATCCTGCGATGCAAGCACCTCAATGGAGCACACCGGGTCCCACCCAGAGCAAGTTTAACGACTCTGATGGGTAGGTACAAGACCACAACATCGACATCTCCCACACTAAGCACCACATGGACTTCTGTCACACTAACCACTACATCGACGTCTCTCACACTAACCACTACATCGACTTCTGTCACACTAAACACCACATCGACATATCTCACACTAACCACTACATCGACATCTCCCACACTAAGCACCACATGGACTTCTGTCACACTAACCACTACATCGACGTCTCTCACACTAACCACTACATTGACTTCTCTCACACTAACCACTACATAGACTTCTATCACACTAACCACTACATCGATTTCTCTCACTAACCACTACATCGACGTCTCTCACACTAACCACTACAATGACTTCTCTCACACTAACCACTACATCGACTTCTCTCACACTAACCACTACATCGACTTCTCTCACACTAACCACTACATCGACTTATCTCACACTAACCACTACATCGACTTCTCTCACACTAACCACTACATCGACTTCTCTCACACTAACCACTACATCGACATATCTCACACTAACCACTACATAGACTTCTCTCACACTAACCACTACATCGACTTCTGTCACACTAAACACCACATCGACATATCTCACACTAACCACTACATCGACGTCTCTCACACTAACCACTACATTGACTTCTCTCACACTAACCACTACATAGATTTCTCTCACGCTAACCACTACATCGATTTCTCTCACTAACCACTACATCGACGTCTCTCACACTAACCACTGCAATGACTTCTTCCACACTAACCACTACATCGACTTCTCCCACACTAACCACTACATTGACTTCTCTCACACTAACCACTACATCGACTTCTTTCACACTAACCACTACATCGACTTCTCTCACACTAAGCACTACATCGACTTCTCTCACACTAAACACCACATCGACATATCTCACACTAACCACTATATAGACTTCTCTCACACTAACTACTACATAGACTTCTCTCACACTAACCACTACATCGACATATCTCACACTAACCACTACATAGACTTCTCTCACACTAACCACTACATCGACTTCTGTCACACTAAACACCACATCGACATATCTCACACTAACCACAATATAGACTCCTCTCACACTAACTACTACATCGACTTCTCTCACACTAACCACTACATCGACTTCTTTCACACTAACCACTACATCGACTTCTCTCACACTAAGCACTACATCGACTTCTCTCACACTAAACACCACATCGACATATCTCACACTAACCACTATATAGACTTCTCTCACACTAACTACTACATAGACTTCTCTCACACTAACCACTACATCGACATATCTCACACTAACCACTACATAGACTTCTCTCACACTAACCACTACATCGACTTCTGTCACACTAAACACCACATCGACATATCTCACACTAACCACTATATAGACTTCTCTCACACTAACCACTACATAGACTTCTCTCACACTAACCACTACATCGACATATCTCACACTAACCACTACATCGACTTCTCCCACACTAACCACTACATTGACTTCTCTCACACTAAGCACTACATAGACCTCTATCACACTAACCACTACATCGACTTCTTTCACACTAACCACTACATCGACTTCTCTCACACTAAGCACTACATCGACTTCTCTCACACTAAACACCACATCGACATATCTCACACTAACCACTATATAGACTTCTCTCACACTAACTACTACATAGACTTCTCTCACACTAACCACTACATCGACATATCTCACACTAACCACTACATAGACTTCTCTCACACTAACCACTACATCGACTTCTGTCACACTAAACACCACATCGACATATCTCACACTAACCACAATATAGACTCCTCTCACAGTAACTACTACATCGACTTCTCTCACACTAACCACTACATCGACTTCTTTCACACTAACCACTACATCGACTTCTCTCACACTAAGCACTACATCGACTTCTCTCACACTAAACACCACATCGACATATCTCACACTAACCACTATATAGACTTCTCTCACACTAACTACTACATAGACTTCTCTCACACTAACCACTACATCGACATATCTCACATTAACCACTACATAGACTTCTCTCACACTAACCACTACATCGACATCTGTCACACTAAACACCACATCGACATATCTCACACTAACCACTATATAGACTTCTCTCACACTAACCACTACATAGACTTCTCTCACACTAACCACTACATCGACATATCTCACACTAACCACTACATCGACTTCTCCCACACTAACCACTACATTGACTTCTCTCACACTAAGCACTACATAGACCTCTATCACACTAACCACTACATCGACTTCTCTCACACTAACCACTACATAGACTTCTCTCACACTAACCACTACATCGACTTCTGTCACACTAACCACTACATCGACTTCTCTCACACTAACCACTACATCGACTTCTTTCACACTAACCACTACATCGACTTCTCTCACACTAAGCACTACATCGACTTCTCTCACACTAAGCACTACATCGACTTCTTTCACACTAACCACTACATCGACTTCTCTCACACTAACCATTAACAACTCACTGACAAGCTAGATAGCCGAAGTGTGAGCACGAAAACAACTGCAAATGAATGAATTTATGAATGAATGAATGCAATAAATGAATTAATGAATGAATGAATGAATGAACAAGCGTCTTGAGAGTTCTGTTAAAGCAATACATGTCCCCTATCAGGCATATCAATTTTTCGGATCTCCTTAACTTTTGGGCCATAACTCTGAGACAAATGAGAAAATCACTATGAACGTTACCCTTGATCCATAGCAGTATATGATACAGCTGAGAGTTCTGCTATCGAGTACATGTCCTCTAACGGATAGCTCGATCTGTAGCAGTACACAGAATATCAGCTCAATATCTTGCGAAACAAAGATCACTGATTGGCTAACCCTAACCCTAGGATTAGGATTAGGATTAGGATTAGGGTTAGGGTTAGGATTAGGACGGGAGTCAGATTTTGAGAAGTTTCACTGTATAAACACAACGTCCGTCAATCTACGTGAAAAATTACCAGAACCACAATCGTTGTCATAGTGGTCGCTACTCTCCATGTAGGACAAGATTTACGTGAAAACTTACTAGAAGCACAATGTTTCTCATAGAATTGTTCATCCGGATTGTAATCCGTTTCGGACGACACGTAGCGTATCATGCAAGAGTCTCTCAGGTGAGTAAAAAATTTGCACTGGGGATTGGCGTTGCAAGCTTTTTTACAATCTTCCACAGATGTTTCAGAAAGTGTGACATCAGGTTCAACGGTCATCGTTGTGTCGTTGATTACACTGTATTCGCAACTTTGTCCCCCTGTAAAAAAAAAAAAAAATCCCAAACAACTAAGGGTACTGAAACATCTTCATATTTACACACAAGTCAAACACACAAAGATATGCGCGCACACGCACACACACAGACACACACACACACACACACACACACACACACACACAAACATACACACACACACACACACACGCGCGCGCATGCAGAAACTCAAACACACACAAATATACACTAAAACATCCAACAGAAATCAACGCACATATACAAACAATCCCCAGCCACAAACCCATACACAAACCCATGCACAAACCCATACACACGCACAACAACAAACACAAATACACAGGGATGCATACAAAACAGAGAAGAAAAAAAAAACCCCACACACACACAGCTCAGATATACACAACAAACACATATACACACACACACATACGCGCGCGCACACAGACACATACACTGAGCGATACACAGACAGGGAGGGGGAGGTAGAGACACACATACAGACATTTTGAGTGGTCGTTGCTGTTTCTAGGGTGAAAGACTGCAAAGTAATAGTAATTTTGGCTTCCCCTACCCCTAATAATTGGCCCGATAATTTTCATCGGACCCCCCCCCCCCCCCCCCCCCCCCCCCCCCCCCCCCCCCGCACACAAGCACACAAACACCAAAAGAGGGATCATTTTCTCACTTATTGCCGGGTTATGGAAATGGCAAACAAGGGAAGTTGTACCTTCAAAATGCCAGTGGGTAACTTAGGGTACACGAGGACCCTCTAGATGTTACACTAAGTAAAACTGTGTTTAATCAGCCCGCTTATGTCGACGTGTTTATGATGTGGTGTTACTACATTAAAACTGTGTTTAATCAGCCCGCTTATGTCGACGTGTTTATGATGTGGTGTTACTACATTAAAACTGTGTTTAATCAGCCCGATTATGTCGACGTGTTTATGATGTGGTGTTACTACATTAAAACTGTGTTTAATCAGCCCGATTATGTCGACGTGTGTATGATGTGGTGTTACTACATTAAAACTGTGTTTAATCAGCCCGCTTATGTCGACGTGTCTATGATGTGGTGTTACTACACTAAAACTGTGTTTAATCAGCCCGCTTATGTCGATGTGTTTATAATGTGGTGTTACTACATTAAAATTGTGTTTCACCAGCCCGCTTATGTCGACGTGTTTATGATGTGGTGTTACTACATTAAAACTGTGTTTAATCAGCCCGCTTATGTCGACGTGTCTGTGATGTGGTGTTACTACATTAAAACTATATTTAATCAGCCTGCTTATGTCAATGTGTCTATGATGTGGTGTTACTGCATTAAAATTGTGTTTAATCGGCCTGCTTATCTCAATGTGTCTATGATGTGGTGTTACTACATTAAAACTATATTTAATCAGCCTGTTTATGTCGACGTGTCTGTGATGTGATGTAACTACATTAAAACTGTGTTTAATCAGCCTTCTTATGTCGACGTGTCTATGATGTTGTGTTACTACATTAAAACTGTTTAATCAGCCTTCTTATGTCGACGTGTCTATGATGTTGTGTTACTACATTAAAACTGTTTAATCAGCCTGCTTATGTCGATGTGTCTATGATGCTGGTTTTGTTACTACAAGGTGTAGTGCTTTGTGGAAAGACACACCGTATTAAGATAGCCCCTAGAGTGACAGTCAGTGACAGTCAGTGACGATATTGAAGTCATGCAAAACAATTACAATACCATTAAAAGAGTGAGTGTTATTAGGGTACAGTGTTATGTCGTTAATGTAGTGCGTGATATTAGGGTACAATGTGACCCATTTGACGCCATATTATTAACGTAGCGTGTGTTATTAGGGTACAGTGTGACCCATTTGACGCCATATTATTAACGTAGCGTGTGTTATTAGGGTACAGTGTGACCCATTTGACGCCATATTATTAACGTAGCGTGTGTTATTAGGGTACAATGTGACCCATTTGACGCCATATTATTAACGTAGCGTGTGTTATTAGGGTACAATGTGACCCATTTGACACCATATTATTAACGTAGCGTGTGTTATTAGGGTACAGTGTGACCCATTTGACGCCATATTATTAACGTAGCGTGTGTTATTAGGGTACAGTGCCATGTCATTAATGCAGTGTGTGGTATTAGGGTACAGTGTGACCCATTTGACGCCATATTATTAACGTAGCGTGTGTTATTAGGGTACAGTGTGACCCATTTGACGCCATATTATTAACGTAGCGTGTGTTATTAGGGTACAATGTGACCCATTTGACACCATATTATTAACGTAGCGTGTGTTATTAGGGTACAGTGTGACCCATTTGACGCCATATTATTAACGTAGCGTGTGTTATTAGGGTACAGTGTGACCCATTTGACACCATATTATTAACGTAGCGTGTGTTATTAGGGTACAGTGCCATGTCATTAATGTAGTGTGTGATATTAGGGTACAGTGTGACCCATTTGACGCCATATTATTAACGTAGCGTGTGTTATTAGGGTACAGTGCCATGTCATTAATGCAGTGTGTGATATTAGAGTACAGTGTGACCCATTTGACACCATATTATTAACGTAGCGTGTGTTATTAGGGTACAGTGCCATGTCATTAATGTAGTGTGTGATATTAGGGTACAGTGTGACCCATTTGACACCATATTATTAACGTAGCGTGTGTTATTAGGGTACAGTGCCATGTCATTAATGCAGTGTGTGATACTAGAGTACAATGTGACCCATTTGACACCATATTATTAACGTAGCGTGTGTTATTAGGGTACAGTGCCATGTCATTAATGCAGTGTGTGATATTAGGGTACAGTGTGACCCATTTGACACCATATTATTAACGTAGCGTGTGATATTAGGGTACAATGTGACCCATTTGACGCCATGTCATTAATGTAGTGTGTGATATTAGGGTACAGTGTGACCCATTTGACACCATATTATTAACGTAGCGTGTGATATTAGGGTACAATGTGACCCATTTGACGCCATGTCATTAAAATGTAGTGCGTGATATTAGGGTACAGTGTGACCCATTTGACGCCATATTATTAACGTAGCGTGTGTTATTAGGGTACAATGTGACCCATTTGACACCATATTATTAACGTAGCGTGTGTTATTAGGGTACAGTGTGACCCATTTGACGCCATATTATTAACGTAGCGTGTGTTATTAGGGTACAGTGCCATGTCATTAATGTAGTGTGTGTTATTAGGGTACAGTGTGACCCATTTGACGCCATATTATTAACGTAGCGTGTGTTATTAGGGTACAGTGCCATGTCATTAATGTAGTGTGTGATATTAGGGTACAGTGTGACCCATTTGACGCCATATTATTAACGTAGCGTGTGTTATTAGGGTACAGTGCCATGTCATTAATGCAGTGTGTGATATTAGAGTACAGTGTGACCCATTTGACACCATATTATTAACGTAGCGTGTGTTATTAGGGTACAGTGCCATGTCATTAATGTAGTGTGTGATATTAGGGTACAGTGTGACCCATTTGACACCATATTATTAACGTAGCGTGTGTTATTAGGGTACAGTGCCATGTCATTAATGCAGTGTGTGATATTAGAGTACAATGTGACCCATTTGACACCATATTATTAACGTAGCGTGTGTTATTAGGGTACAGTGCCATGTCATTAATGCAGTGTGTGATATTAGGGTACAGTGTGACCCATTTGACACCATATTATTAACGTAGCGTGTGATATTAGGGTACAATGTGACCCATTTGACGCCATGTCATTAATGTAGTGTGTGATATTAGGGTACAGTGTGACCCATTTGACACCATATTATTAACGTAGCGTGTGTTATTAGGGTACAGTGTGACCCATTTGACACCATATTATTAACGTAGCGTGTGATATTAGGGTACAATGTGACCCATTTGACGCCATGTCATTAAAATGTAGTGCGTGATATTAGGGTACAGTGTCACCCATTTGACGCCATATTATTAACGTAGCGTGTGTTATTAGGGTACAGTGCCATGTCATTAATGCAGTGTGTGATATTAGAGTACAGTGTGACCCATTTGACACCATATTATTAACGTAGCGTGTGTTATTAGGGTACAGTGTGACCCATTTGACGCCATATTATTAACGTAGCGTGTGTTATTAGGGTACAGTGTGACCCATTTGACGCCATATTATTAACGTAGCGTGTGTTATTAGGGTACAGTGCCATGTCATTAATGCAGTGTGTGATATTAGAGTACAGTGTGACCCATTTGACACCATATTATTAACGTAGCGTGTGTTATTAGAGTACAGTGTGACCCATTTGACACCATATTATTAACGTAGCGTGTGTTATTAGGGTACAGTGCCATGTCATTAATGCAGTGTGTGATATTAGGGTACAGTGTGACCCATTTGACACCATATTATTAACGTAGCGTGTGTTATTAGGGTACAGTGCCATGTCATTAATGCAGTGTGTGATATTAGGGTACAGTGTGACCCATTTGACACCATATTATTAACGTAGCGTGTGTTATTAGGGTACAGTGCCATGTCATTAATGCAGTGTGTGATATTAGGGTACAGTGTGACCCATTTGACACCATATTATTAACGTAGCGTGTGTTATTAGGGTACAGTGCCATGTCATTAATGCAGTGTGTGATATTAGGGTACAGTGTGACCCATTTGACACCATATTATTAACGTAGCGTGTGTTATTAGGGTACAGTGCCATGTCATTAATGTAGTGCGTGATATTAGAGTACAATGTGACCCATCTGACACCATATTATTAACGTAGCGTGTGATATTAGGGTACAGTGCCATGTCATTAATGCAGTGTGTGATATTAGGGTACAATGTGACCCATTTGACACCATATTATTAACGTAGCGTGTGATATTAGGGTACAGTGTTATGTCGTTAATGTAGTGTGTGATATTAGGGTACAGTGTGACCCATTTGACACCATATTATTAACGTAGCGTGTGATATTAGGGTACAGTGTGACCCATTTGACGCCATGTCATTAAAATGTAATGCGTGATATTAGGGTACAGTGTGACCCATTTGACGCCATGTCATTAATGTAGTGCGTGATATTAGGGTACAGTGTCACCCAGTTGACGCAAACAGTGAATTTGAATTCTTGGAACGATTCCATTCTTCAGTGGAAAGTGTGCATATTTTGACAATAATGTTCTGTGATGCTTTTATAACTTCTAAAAAGATGCCATAGCATTACAACCACGCATCAAATACTATTGACATTGAGGTTTCTTGCAACATGTTGATTTCAGTTTGTTTGTGCATATTTGTCTTCAGTGAGCAAAACAAGTGCAAACCGTGCAATATAGCGCACTGCATTGGCTATTGCAGCACGACATAGGCAATACATAAAATATCCATTTGCTGACGAGATAGATCGTACCAAACAAGATTTGTGTTCACATATATTGAATTCCCAGGGTGTCTTACAATATACATTTGGTGTGGCAGCATCATCAAACAGTTCCATCATCATCATCAAACAGTTCCATCATCACCACCATCAAACAGTTCCATCATCGTCACCATCAAACAGTTCCATCATCGTCACCATCAAACAGTTCCATCATCGTCATCATCAAACAGTTCCATCATCGTCATCATCAAACAGTTCCATCATCGTCATCATCAAACAGTTCCACCATCGTCACCATCAAACAGTTCCATCATCGTCACCATCAAACAGTTCCATTATCACCACCATCAAACAGTTCCATCATCACCACCATCAAACAGTTCCATCATCGTCACCATCAAACAGTTCCATCATCGTCACCATCAAACAGTTCCATCATCACCACCATCAAACAGTTCCATCATCACCACAATCAAACAGTTCCATCATCGTCACCATCAGACAGTTCCATCATCGTCACCATCAAACAGTTCCATCATCAGCACCATCAAACAGTTCCATCATCGCCACCATCAAACAGTTCCATCATCGTCACCATCAAACAGTTCCATCATCGTCACCATCAAACAGTTCCATCATCGTCACCATCAAACAGTTCCATCATCACCACCATCAAACAGTTCCATCATCGTCATCGTCAAACAGTTCCATCATCGTCATCATCAAACAGTTCCATCATCGTCACCATCAAACAGTTCCATCATCGTCACCATCAAACAGTTTCATCATCACCACCATCAAACAGTTCCATCATTACCACCATCAAACAGTTCCATCATCGTCACCATCAGACAGTTCCATCATCGTCACCATCAAACAGTTCCATCATCAGCACCATCAGACAGTTCCATCATCGTCACCATCAAACAGTTCCATCATCGTCACCATCAAACAGTTCCATCATCACCACCATCAAACAGTTCCATCATCACCACCATCAAACAGTTCCATCATCGTCACCATCAAACAGTTCCATCATCGTCATCATTAAACAGTTCAATCATCGTCACCATCAAACAGTTCCATCATCACCACCATCAAACAGTTCCATCATCGTTACCATCAAACAGTTCCATCATCATCATCATCAAACAGTTCCATCATCGTCACCATCAAACTTGTAGAGGGTAATATACACTTTGAATAATTTCTTCCACCACCTTTTCTTCGGAACTACAGCTCCACCACTGGTGTGCAAGGGTTTTAGCCTAACAATCGGTTTCATTATTAGCTCCCCCATGTACGGAAATGGGTATTCTAAACAATAAACTATAATTAATGTCTCATTTCAATGATCACCGAAATACGCCGTAGTTTACGAACTTGGCTCGGTCACTTTAACAAACCTGGCACGTTTTCTCTGTTTACATTAAATTGGAAGGTGAGCTGATCATTTAGAGACACCACGGTTGAACTGGATAAAACATAATCATCCTTCAGCTTGATCACAATGTTTACAACGTCAGATGCGAGGTCATCCGGACTAGTGCCGCGAATAGACTGTTCCTTGGTGTTTATGTAACAAACTCATATATATATGCTTGCTGTTGTTGGATGGGGTTTTTGTGGGGTTTTGTTTTGTTTTGGGTTTTTTGGTGGTTTTTTTTGTTGTTTTGTTGTTTTGTTTGTTTGTTTCTTGTGGGGTTTTTTGTGTGTGTTTTTTTTTTTTTTGTGTTTTTTTTTTTTTTTTTGGGTGGGGGGGAATTATTTATTGATTTATTATTATTATTATTATTATTATTATTATTATTATTGTTACTATTTTTTGTATTTCCTGCTGGAAACTCTGATGGGGGTGGAACACTGATTTCTAGCAGGAAATAAAAGAAAAAAGGAATACAACACACACACACACACACACACACACACACACACACGCACACATACACAGAGAGAGAGAGAGAGAGAGAGAGAGAGAGAGAGAGAGAGAGAGAGAGAGAGAGAGAGAGAGAGAGAGAGAGAGAGAGAGAGAGACAGACAGACAGACAGACAGACAGACAGACAGACACCCGCTTCCTACGCCAGTGGTTTGTTTTGTTACCTCTGATATAAATAAATAGTGTTATTCATTTCGGGAATTTCGTTTACATCGGGGCAAAAATCAACCTAACCATCCCTTTAAAACATGGACGCCCGTCCCTTAAACAATAGTGTGACGTCACAGGTATGGATTAACTTCGAAAATGGACTAGAGCTCGTCCCCAAAACCGTTATTTCTCAGAGGTACGTGCAATTTGGGGATTATTCAAATGTAGTTCGTGTCATTGCAAATACCAGGATGACAAGAGACACTTCGAAGGATCGGAAATGGATATTCTAAACAATAAAATATAATTAATGTCTGATATGAATGACCACAAAAAGACTATAATAATGAGAAATACGCCGTAGTTTTAAAACGTGGGTCTATCTCTTTAACAAACCTGGCGCTTTTTCTCCGTTTACGTCAAACTGGAAGGTGAGCTGATCATTTAGAGACACCACAGTGGCGTTGTTTACAACAGAATCATCCTTCAGCTTGATCACAAAGTCCACAGCGTCAGATGCGATGTCAATCGGATTAGTGCCGCTGATAGCCTGTTCCTTGTTGTTTCTGTAACACATCAATGTACAAACTCACATATATGTGCTTGTTGTTGGGATTTTTTTGTTTTGTTGTTGTTTAAATTATTTATTTTATTATTATTATTTTTTTATTATTATTATTATTATTATTATTATTATTATTTTGTATTGCAAATGTGCATTTCCTGCTGGAAAACGGATTTCTAGCAGGACATACACAAGTGGAATACAAAACACATACACACACACACACACACGCGCGCTTCCTACGACACCACTGTGTAACCATATACACACGTTTGGAAGTACTTCTAATATAAATAAATATGTTTATCCATTTCGGTCATTTTCGTTTACTTCGGGGCAAAAATCAATTCCACCCTCTATTTAAAAAATTGACGCCCGTACGCCTATGCGTATTACGTCACTCACCCATCTTGGCTTATGAAGGCCGCCGTGACGTTAACTGTTCCTGCTCCACCTGAACACGTGACCGTCAGCTTGGTGTCTCGGTCGGTGATGTATTTAGAGCTGTACTGCATCATTATCACTCGGGACCGATCACCACTTTCCTGTTATTGATCAAAATACCTCATTTATACACTTTTGGTAACCACCCCTCCCACCAAAGGAATTACTACTACTACTACTACTACTACTACTACTACTACTACTACTACTACTACTACTACTATTAATGATAATAAATAAATAAACAATTAAAAACTTACAAAATAGAGAGAAAAGAAACTGTCCTGGGCAGATGATTTTATGGGACTATGAACTGGTCAAATCAACGACAACAAAAGGTCACCTCATTATAGAAGCATTTATTCTGAGAGTACTACCAAAGCAATGCATGTCCCCTACCGTGCCCAACACATTTTCGTATCTCCTAAGTTGAGGGCCATAACTCTCTGAAAAATAGGTAAATCAATGTCAAGCTGCATCTGTAACAGTATACGATAAATCTATAAACTAAATTTCATCGCAATATTTATATATCTTCAGGCATTACAAAAGTCTGTAAAACAAATGTGTATCTCTCCTAAGTTCAAGGTCCATACCTTGGTGACAAATGTGTAATTCGGCATGAAATTCAAACTTGATGTGTAACAGAACATAATAAAGCTATACACAAAAAGTTAGATCAATATCTAGAGGCATTTGGAGAGGGGATGCCAGGAAAACCAATAGACAGACAGAAGGACAAATATAAAACCTGTAGTACAATCCGATTAACCGGTGTGGGTGGATAGATGGGTGGGGGGGGGGGGGGGGGGGGGCAATCAGCCTTGAGAACTCTTCTATTTAGTATTCAATTCTGTGATAGTAGATTATAATGGACACATACTTTAAAACTTACAATGTTAAAATATTTCATTTATATATATATATATTTATTTTTTTAATTGATGTTTTTTTTTTAATTAAATAAAAAATGAGAAGTGCTAAGTATATTCGCTATAACAAGACTCACTATTCACGTACTCAATTTCATTCTAGACAAAAGTGGGATTGGGAAGGAGGTGGGATCGAACTGAATTGTTCAGTAACAAAGTTCGGTTCAATATAGTTTCACTATTTAAGTACGTTAGATGACTGATTGAATTAATGCATAATGACAGCCTAGCAGAAAATACACCTCTGCTATTGGGTGTTAAACAAAGGTCAGTATATCAGGTGCCAATCAGCTTGTATTTTAAACTGTTTGTCATCTTAAAGCTTTGCAGTTATCATTCATCATATTTATCATTAGTTGGGGAAACGTATAGTTGTGCCCTTACTGGTTCTCGTGACATTGTTCCAATTTCATTCCATTCGTTGTCTGCCGTGTTAAATTGGAATGACTTCAATTTTTAAAATGCTTCATCCATCATTTGTATGAGGGTGAAAACAACCAAAATAGACACCGGAAACGTGTTTGTATACAATTTAAAGTAAAGTTTGTTTTCTTTAACGACAGAACTAGAGCACATTGATTTATCAATCATAGGTTATTGGATGTCAGAATTTTTTTAATTTTGACATATCGTCTTAGAGAGGAAACACGCAAAAACTATTTTCATTAATACCAAGACATATTCTATATACACCATTCCACAGACAACACATACCACAACCTTTGATATACCAGTCGTGGTGCAATGGCTGCAACGAAGTATAGCCGAATGGGTCCACCGACAGGGATAGATCCTAGACCGACCACGCATCAGCCGAGCATGTTATCACTGAGCTACAGCCAGCCCTAAGACAATGTAGATCTGACTGTCTATTGAACATCGACTTGATGCTGTGCCATACAATGTAGATCTGACTGTCTATTGAACATCGACTTGATGCTGTACCATACAATGTAGATCTGTCTATTAAACATCGACTTGATGCTGTGCCATACAATGTAGATCTGACTGTCTATTAAACATCGACTTGATGCTGTGCCATACAATGCAGATCTGACTGTCTATTAAACATCGACTTGATGCTGTACCATACAATGTAGACCTGACTGTCTATTAAACATCGACTTGAATCGTACCATACAATTGAAGACTGTACCATCGACAATGTAGATGTAGACTGTCTATTAAACATCGACTTGATGCTGTACCATGCAATGTAGATCTGACTGTCTATTAAACATCGACTTGATGCTGTACCATGCAATGCAGATCTGACTGTCTATTAAACATCGACTTGATGCTGTACCATACAATGTAGATCTGACTGTCTATTAAACATCGACTTGATGCTGTGCCATACAATGTAGATCTGTCTATTAAACATCGACTTGATGCTGTGCCATACAATGTAGATCTGACTGTCTATTAAACATCGACTTGATGCTGTGCCATACAATGCAGATCTGACTGTCTATTAAACATCGACTTGATGCTGTGCCATACAATGCAGATCTGACTGTCTATTAAACATCGACTTGATGCTGTACCATGCAATGTAGATCTGACTGTCTATTAAACATCGACTTGATGCTGTACCATGCAATGCAGATCTGACTGTCTATTAAACATCGACTTGATGCTGTACCATGCAATGCAGATCTGACTGTCTATTAATCATCGACTTGATGCTGTGCCATACAATGTAGATCTGACTGTCTATTAAACATCGACTTGATGCTGTGCCATACAATGTAGATCTGACTGTCTATTGAACATCGACTTGATACTGTGCCATACAAAATAGATCTGACAGTCTATTGAACATCGACTTGATGCTGTGCCATACAATGTAGATCTGACTGTCTATTAAACATCGACTTGATACTGTGCCATGCAATGTAGATCTGACTGTCTATTGAACATCGACTTGATACTGTACCATGCAATGTAGATCTGACTGTCTATTAAACATCGACTTGAAGCTGTGCCATGCAATGTAGATCTGACTGTCTTTAAAACATCGACTTGAACCTGTACCATACAATGTAGATCTGACTGTATATTAAACATCGACGTGATGCTGTACCATGCAATGTAGATCTGACTGTCTATTAAACGTCGACTTGAAGCTGTGCCATGCAATGTAGATCTGACTGTCTTTTAAACATCGACTTGAAGCTGTACCATACAATGTAGATCTGACTGTCTATTAAACATCGACTTGAAGCTGTACCATACAATGTAGATCTGACTGTCTATTAAACATCGACTTGAAGCTGTACCATGCAATGTAGATCTGACTCTCTATTAAACATTGACTTGATGCTGTACCATGCTATGTAGATCTGACTGTATATTAAACATCGACTTGATGCTGTATCATACAAGTTAGATCTGACTGTCTATTAAACATCGACTTGATGCTGTACCATGCAATGTAGATCTGACTGTCTATTAAACATCGACTTGAAGCTGTACCATACAGTGTAGATCTGACTGTCTATTAAACATCGACTTGAAGCTGTACCATACAATGTAGATCTGACTGTCTATTAAACATCGACTTGAAGCTGTACCATGCAATGTAGATCTGAATCTCTATTAAACATTGACTTGATGCTGTACCATGCTATGTAGATCTGACTGTATATTAAACATCGACTTGATGCTGTATCATACAATTTAGATCTGACTGTCTATTAAGCATCGACTTGATGATTTACCATGCAATGTAGATCTGACTGTCTATTGAACATCTACTTGATGCTGTACCATATAATGTAGATATGACTGTCTATTAAACATCGACTTGATGCCGTACCATACAATATACATCTGACTGTTTATTAAACATCGACTTGAAGCTGTACCATATAATATATATCTGACTGTCTATTAAACATCAACTTGGAGCTGCACTATACAATGTACATCTGAATATCTATTAAACATCGATTTGATGCCGTACCATGCAATGTAGATCTGACTTTCTATTAAACATAGACTTGATGCTGTACCATGCAATGTAGATCTCACTGTCTATTGAACATCGACTTGATACTGTGCCATACAAAATAGATCTGACAGTCTATTGAACATCGACTTGATGCTGTGCCATACAATGTAGATCTGACTGTCTATTAAACATCGACTTGATACTGTGCCATGCAATGTAGATCTGACTGTCTATTGAACATCGACTTGATACTGTACCATACAATGTAGATCTGACTGTCTATTGAACATCGACTTGATACTGTACCATACAATGTAGATCTGACTGTCTATTGAACATCGACTTGATACTGTACCATGCAATGTAGATCTGACTGTCTATTAAACATCGACTTGAAGCTGTGCCATGCAATGTAGATCTGACTGTCTTTAAAACATCGACTTGAACCTGTACCATACAATGTAGATCTGACTGTATATTAAACATCGACGTGATGCTGTACCATGCAATGTAGATCTGACTGTCTATTAAACATCGACTTGAAGCTGTGCCATGCAATGTAGATCTGACTGTCTTTTAAACATCGACTTGATGCTGTGCCATGCAATGTAGATCTGACTGTCTATTAAACATCGACTTGAAGCTGTACCATACAATGTAGATCTGACTGTCTATTAAACATCGACTTGAAGCTGTACCATACAATGTAGATCTGACTGTCTATTAAACATCGACTTGAAGCTGTACCATGCAATGTAGATCTGACTCTCTATTAAACATTGACTTGATGCTGTACCATGCTATGTAGATCTGACTGTATATTAAACATCGACTTGATGCTGTATCATACAAGGTAGATCTGACTGTCTATTAAACATCGACTTGATGCTGTACCATGCAATGTAGATCTGACTGTCTATTAAACATCGACTTGAAGCTGTACCATACAGTGTAGATCTGACTGTCTATTAAACATCGACTTGAAGCTGTACCATACAATGTAGATCTGACTGTCTATTAAACATCGACTTGAAGCTGTACCATGCAATGTAGATCTGACTCTCTATTAAACATTGACTTGATGCTGTACCATGCTATGTAGATCTGACTGTATATTAAACATCGACTTGATGCTGTATCATACAAGTTAGATCTGACTGTCTATTAAACATCGACTTGATGCTGTACCATGCAAAGTAGATCTGACTGTCTATTAAACATCTACTTGATGCTGTATCATACAATTTAGATCTGACTGTCTATTAAGCATCGACTTGATGATTTACCATGCAATGTAGATCTGACTGTCTATTGAACATCCACTTGATGCTGTACCATATAATGTAGATATGACTGTCTATTAAACATCGACTTGATGCCGTACCATACAATATACATCTGACTGTTTATTAAACATCGACTTGAAGCTGTGCCATATAATATATATCTGACTGTCTATTAAACATCAACTTGGAGCTGCACTATACAATGTACATCTGAATGTCTATTAAACATCGATTTGATGCCGTGCCATGCAATGTAGATCTGACTTTCTATTAAACATAGACTTGATGCTGTACCATGCAATGTAGATCTCACTGTCTATTGAACATCAACTTGAAGCTGTACCTTACAATATAGATATTGCTGTCTAATTAAGCATCAACTTGTAGCTGTACCATGCAATGTAGATCTGACTGTCTATTAAACATCGACTTGAAGCTGTACCTTACAATATAGATATTGCTGTCTATTAAACATCTACTTGATGCTGTATCACACAATGTAGATCTGGCTGTCTATTAAACATCGACTTGGTGCTGTATTACACAATGTAGATCTGAATGTCTATTAAACATCGACTTGATGCTGTATCACACAATGTAGATCTGACTGTCTGTTAAACATCGACTTGATGCTGTATCATACTATTTAGATCTGACTGTGTATTAAGCATCGACTTGATAATGTACCATGCAATGTAGATCTGACTGTCTATTGAACATCCACTTGATGCTGTACCATATAATGTAGATATGACTGTCTATTAAACATCGACTTGATGCCGTACCATACAATATACATCTGACTGTTTATTAAACATCGACTTGAAGCTGTACCATATAATATATATCTGACTGTCTATTAAACATCAACTTGGAGCTGCACCATACAATGTACATCTGAATGTCTATTAAACATCGACTTGATGCTGTATCACACAATGTAGATCTGACTGTCTATTCAACATTGACTTGATGCTGTACCATGCAATGTAGATCTGACTGTCTATTAAACATCGACTTGATGCTGTACCATATAATATAGATCTGACTGTCTATTAAACATCAATTTGGAGCTGCGCCATGCAATGTAGATCTGATTGTCTATTAAACATCGACTTGATGCTGTACCATACAATGTAGATCTGACTGTCTATTAAACATCGACTTGATGGTGTACCATATAATGTAGATCTGACTCTCTATTAAACATCGACTTGATGCTGCACGATACAGTGTAGAACTGACTTCTCGCAACATATCTGTCTATAGTGCTGATCGTGTCGGAGTTGACCCTCACACAACATATCTGTCTATAGTGCTGGTCGTGTCAGAGTTGACCCTCTCACAACATATCTGTCTATAGTGCTGGTCGTGTCAGAGTTGACTATCCCACAACATATCTCTCTATAGTGCTTTTCGTGCCAGAGTTGACCGTCCCACAACATATCTGTCTGTAGCGCTTATCGTGTCAGAGTTGACCGTCCCACAACATATCTGTCTATAGTGCTGATCGTGTCGGAGTCGACCCTCTCACAACATATTTGTCTATAGTGCTGATCGTGTCGGAGATGACCCTCTCACAACATATTTGTCTATAGTGCTGATCGTGTCGGAGATGACCCTCTCACAACATATCTGTCTATAGTGCTGATCGTGTCGGAGTTGACCCTCTCACAACATATTTGTCTATAGTGCTGATCGTGTCGGAGATGACCCTCCCACAACATATCTGTCTATAGTGCTGAAAGTGTCGGAGATGACCCTCCCACAACATATCTGTCTTTAGTGCTTATCGTGTCAGAGTTGACCCTCCCACAACATATCTGTCTATAGTGCTGGTCGTGTCAGAGTTGACCCTCTCATAACATAGCTGTCTATAGTACTGGTCGTGTCAGAGTTGACTATCCCACAACATATCTGTCTATAGTGCTTTTCGTGCCAGAGTTGACCGTCCCACAACATATCTGTCTATAGCGCTTATCGTGTCAGAGTTGACCGTCCCACAACATATCTGTCTATAGTGTTGACCGTGTCAGAGTTGACTCTACTTCAGAGTGTCAGAGCTCACTCCGTCACATGATATATGTCATAGACAGTGCGGACAGACCGTGCTGACTCCACCACAGAAAATCTGTTTACAGACAGTATTGACCGTATCGGAGGTGACTCCGTCACAGGCTATGATGTTTAAAGACTATTTATAGACAGTACTGACTGTATCGGAGGTGACTCCACTACAAGCTGTTATTGTTTATAGACAGTACTAACCATGTAGGAGGTGACTCCACTACAAAATGTGATTGTTTATAGACAGTACTGACCGTGTTGGAAGTGACTTCACCACAGTCTGATGAGTCCTGCAAATCCAGTTCCAGAGTTCCACTTGTGTCTGTGAACGTACAACCATCTGTTTCCTTTTTACCATGAACGTAGATGACGCCGTTAAAAGTCCCAGCTGGAGTCAACGTGATCTTCATAGACGACTGCATACACTCCACAGTGTCTGAAATAGAAATATCGTCATTAATCCAGTATGTCATAGCTCTGCTTAAAACCGAACATTCCACGGTATCTAGAAGAGAGATAACCTCATTAATCCAGTATGTCATATCTCTTCTTAAAACTGCACACTCCACACTATATGAGAGAGAGAGAGAGAGAGAGAGAGAGAGAGAGAGAGAGAGAGAGAGAGAGAGAGAGAGAGAGAGAGAGAGAGAGAGAGAGAGAGAGAGAGAGAGAGAACCTCATTAATCCAGTATGTCATAGCTCTGCTTAAAACCGAACATTCCACGGTATCTAGAAGAGAGATAACCTCATTAATCCAGTATGTCATATCTCTTCTTAAAACTGCACACTCCACACTATATGAGAGAGAGAGAGAGAGAGAGAGAGAGAGAGAGAGAGAGAGAGAGAGAGAGAGAGAGAGAGAGAGAGAGAGAGAGAGAGAGAGAGAGAGAGAGAGAGAGAGAACCTCATTAATCCAGTATGTCATAGATCTACGTAAAACCGAACACTCCACAGTATCTAGAAGATAGATAACCTAATTAATCCAGTATGTCATATCTCTTCTTAAAACTGCACACTCCACAGTATCTGCGAGACAGAGAGAGAGAGAGAGAGAGAGAGAGAGAGAGAGAGAGAGAGAGAGAGAGAGAGAGAGAGAGAGACAGAGAGAGAGAGAGACAGAGACAGAGAGACAGAGACAGAGACAGAGATACATACAGACAGAGAGGCAGAGACAGAGAGAGACACACACAGAGAGAGAGAGAGAGAGAGAGAGAGAGAGAGAGAGAGAGAGAGAGAGAGAGAGAGAGAGAGAGAGAGAGAGAGAGAGAGATAACCTCATTAATCCAGTTGTCATAGTTCTATGTAAAACCGAACACTCCACAGTATCTGAAAGAAATAACCTCATTAATCCAGTTATGTCATAGATCTACGTGAAACCGGACACTGCACAGTATCTGGAAGAGAAATCACCTCATTAATCCAGTATCTGCATTCGCTCACTCCGAGAAGTTGCAAGGTGTATCACCTGATTTCTATAGTTACCTGTGCTAATTTTCCAGATTCGTACATGGTCCGCACATTTCAGAAACCAATCCTGATTTTCGTTTTTGAACTAAGTACTTCCATTATCGTGTGTGTGTCTTCCATTCGGCTTTCACCACTGGCATGCATATGAGTCGTTGACTCTGGAAGGCCGTCATGCACAGCTGTAGAAGTTATTTTCGTTGCTGTTTCCGTAACAAGCTGTTTTTAACAAGACAGGACTGTTAACCCTGTGCTAAACTCCCAACCTGGAGGACCATGGTGCTTGCTTAGTCTGGCCCCTCCCCCATGACATGTCTGGCTTGGTTGAACCTACCAGGAACACAAGGCTCCCGCCAGCTTAGCCCAGGAGATCAATGGTGCATGCAAGCCATACCGCCACAACAAGGTTTTATATGACACGTGAACTGAAAACTACATCTGTAATATTAATCCAGTAAGATATAGTGTTTCTTAAAACACGTGAACTGAAAACAACATCTGTAATATTAATCCAGTATATTATAGCGTTTCTTAAAACACGTGAACTGAAAACAACATCTGTAATATTAATCCAGTATGTTATAGCGTTTCTTAAAACACGTGAACTGAAAACAACATCTGTAATATTAATCCAGTATATTATAGTGTTTCTTAAAACACGTGAACTGAAAACTACATCTGTAATATTAATCCAATATGATATAGTGTTTCTTAAAACACGTGAACTGAAAACTACATATGTAATATTAATCCAGTATGATATAATGTTTCTTAAAACACGTGCACTGAAAACTGCATCTGTAATATTAATCCAGTATGATATAGTGTTTCTTAAAACATGTGAACTGAAAACTACATCTGTAATATTAATCCAGTATGTGAGAGTGTTTCTTATAACACGTGAACTGAAAACTACATCTGCAATATTAATCCAGTATGTTATAGTGTTTCTTAAAATGTGAACTAAAATCACAGCTGTAATATTAATCCATTACTCCGCGGTACTACTTAAACACATGTGAATACAAATTACTTCTGTACTATTAATCTAGTATTTTGTATTGCTAAATGGAACACTTGGAATTGAACACTGTAACTACAGTATCAATCCACTATACCATGGCGCTGCATAAACCATGATAGCATAATATTACCTCTAACATTTACTCATCATTTTATAGTGATGTTCGAGACAATTAAAATGAAAACTACCTCTGTCATATAGAAGCTTACAGTGCTATTTACAACACTGTACTGTTAACCCGATATAGTACAGTACTATTTAAAACACGTATACTGAAAACGACCTATTGTTATACAGCAGACAAAAATATATTGTCATGATTTGGTGACTTCATACGTTTCTATATTTTCAGTTAAATATTAAACTTTACTGGTTCACCCAATGAATGTAATAAAACGAAGTTCTCGAAAATATCAAAGCGCATGCTTATTTAGGTTTAACTTTCAATAAACAAAACAAATTCAATGTAACAAAAACATTTACCCAACAAGCTACAAAAAAATTGTATCCAAAGCTAAAGATAGTATATCAATAGAATATAAATTAACATTGTTCGACACTGTGGTATTGCCTATCCTTTTATATGGATGTGAACTACAGGGCTTCCTCAGAAAACACGGATATTAAACACATACGCAATGTTCCCCGAGACGCGTCCTCCCTGTTAAAAAACACGGATATTAAACACACAGGCAATGTTCCCCGATACGCGTCCTCCCTCTTAAAAAACACGGATATTAAAAACACACGCAATGTTCCCCGATACGCGTCCTCCCTCTTAAAAAACACGGATATTAAACAAAAACGCAATGTTCCCCTAGACGCGTCCTCCCTCTTAAAAAAAACGGGTATTAAACACATACGCAATGTTCCCCGAGACGCGTCCTCCCTCTTAAAAAACACGGATATTAAACACACACGCAATGTTCCCCGAGACGCGTCCTCCCTCTTAAAAAACATGGATATTAAACACACACGCAATGTTACCCGAGACGCGTCCTCCCTCTTAAAAAACACGGATATTAAACATGCACACACTGTTCTTCAAGACGCGTCCTCCCTGTTAAAAAAACACGGATATTAAACACACACGCGATGTTCAACGAGACGCGTCCTCCCTCTTAAAAAACACGGATATTAAACATACACACACTGTTCTTCAAGACGCGTCCTCCCTGTTAAAAAACACGGACATTAAACATACACACAATGTTCTCCAAGACGCGTCCTCCCTGTTAAAAAACACGGATATTAAATGCACACGCAATGTTCCCCAAAACGCGTAATCCCTATTAAAAACACAGATATTAAACATACACACATTCTTCCCCGGCACGCGTCCTTCGTTTTAATAAACACGGATATTAAACATACACACACTGTTCCCCGAGACGCGTCCTCCCTGTTATAAAACATGGATATTAAACATACACATAGTTGTGCTATTCCCAGTCTATGAAAATGTAATACTTTTACTTAATTGTTAAACATAGGTGTATTCCAGCCAGCTCTATCTTGTGTTGTTTTTGTTTTACCAGTCTTCTGGAGAAACGAGATGTTGTTCAGGATACTTTGCCGCCAGCCAGGCAAAAATACATTTTAAAAATCGTGGATCTACTGATACTAATAGCAGTGCTATACATGAACATATTGTAAATAATTCTGGCCGTGTATGATGTTCAAGGGGGATAACTGTAAACTCACATCTCTTGTTTTCACAGTGGTCACCATACAAGTTTGCAGGACAGTAACAGGCCTTGGCTGTTTCATTTTTATAGCAGAGACCGCCATCAGATCCACACGAATCAGTTTCGCTGGTACATGGAGTTTGGCCCTTCTCACCTGTAAAAATAATTACAAATCTGTGTCACTGGTACACGGAGATTTGCCCTTCTCTCATGCAAAGACACTTACAAATCAGTGTCATTAGTATACGATGTTTTGCCTTTCTCACCTGTAAATTAATCACAAACCAATGTTCCTAGTGGATTTCAATTCCCACTTCACACATGTAAAGACAATTACAAGTTGCCAGAGGCTCTCATTATACAATTTGTATTCCTAAAATATTACACTGATGCTACCAAAACACACTCTGGTAATGTTGATCAAATAATAGGTAGCGTACCCAGTAAAGTCACATAGTATATTCTGTGAGATTAAATACTGCCAGAATGTGATAACTTTACACTTTAGATGAAACTTAATCAGGTCATGGGATTACATTTATTGGCATGTAAGAAGCCCTTCATCCTACAGCACAGAGGTCAGTCTAATACGCTGAATAAATGTTAACACGAATATACATTTCTGCTGATTCTTTATTTATATCGTTGTTATTCAACACAATAATAAGTACACATCGTATGACGAATTAATGCATGTGTTATAGGGTGTATACTACCCAATCAGATCTCATAGACGACAACAGTAACCAGGGGTCTCGCTACATGCCATAGGCGATGGCGGACCCGTCATCTCTTAAGACTTATTTCCAATATGCCCGCCATCCATTGGCAGCGATAGTAGTATCCGCCACCCGTTTATTTAGGCCGCCATCCAGAATCACAAGTCATGTCATCGTCTTGAACCCTATACATGTTTCAAACACAGTGGTACCAGATGGAATAAAATTGCATACATTTTGTGCAGAGATGATACTTTTGTTTTACAACCAGCACATTCAAATTGATCACAAATCACAGGACTTGTGGCGTTCACGTCTCTATCAAAAGTTGGGTGCACCTCGAACTTTGACCCAGCCAGAAGTTAGTTGGTTTAGTACTACCTACATAGTATTACCTACATACAACATACAATTTTGAAGAAAAAAAATTCCAACTATGTGTTTTTATGACAACCATGACCTGGTCTATTCTGACAACCTAACTGAAACTGATGTTTCTACAAAGCAACCTAATATAACGCATGCATACAGTTTTGCACAAATGCAATGTGTCATATTAAACAACAAAATGTTTTAAAATAAAACTCCTGAAGATATTTACCTTCTGTTGGGTGTGTGTACTCAGGTATATATGTAGAGTACATCTACTCCTTAACGAATTCCATTGAAACATTAAGACCTTAACCTTTAGACTACTGGATTAATTTTTAACAAAAAACACGTTGAGTGGGTACAAGTTTATATTTTTTACTCACATATATTCACGTAAATGTTTTATAAAAAAACATGAAATAAAGTTGATATATGAATCGGTAAGTATTATGTTCGTGGGGTTTTGTAATATTTATGATATTTTACATCAGTTAATGGTGATTAAAATTAGGCAAACGTTTTTTTTTTTTTTTTTTAAGTGGCGTTTACTTACAGGCATTTGTTGCCAGCTGTCCACTATTTATGTCCATTATTCCCGATAACAGTGGTTTTCTGATCAAATATTTTTTTAAACCCGAACTACGATTCATATTGCAATATTTGCTGATTTTCGTTGTTGGTAAAATTATCAAATTTATTATCGAATTAGCTGTCACAATCAGCTATCGATCCCCGGAAATGACCGCGATGTGCTGCCATTGTTTTCAAGGGAAAATACTTGCCGAAAACCAAAATTTCAAGGTATTTTCAGTTGAAAAAATCTAAATAAAAGCCACCATTTTGACCGGAAATCAGTTTTCTTTAATTATATTTCCGTTTCCGGTGAGTGTCCTGAGAAAAACGGCGGGGAATATGAATTGGAGAATGCACTGCATTCAGTGTACACTATATTAACACGCCCATCAAAGAAATATCAGTATTAAAAAATATACTGTCTGAGGAAGGAAACACCAACATGACTGTACCTGTATGAAGTAATGACTTAATGCCCTGAACATTAGTGTTGGGAGGCATCCTGTATGCTGGGTGTGGGTGTCTTCAAGTTACCAGGTGTGGGAATTTCAAATTCATCGGACTTGCTGATGAAACAGAAAAAGCATTGGCGGCCACCAATATTCCTGATTATGCTTTATTTATAGCCTACTGTAGTCGGAGGTTTTAATATTTGTGATATCTGGAATTATCATCCAGCTTTCACACATCTATTTTTGATTAATTAATTTTTTAAAAATCAAACTATTTTTAAATGACATAATTATCCGAACATCTATTTCCTTGCATTTCTTATCATGTAAAAAGAAATTATTGAAATCTTTACACTATGAATTATAGGCCAAAACCAACTTTTCCTCAGTGCTATCTTTGATTCAAACTCCATTCACAGCCATGTTCAGTGATTTTAATAAAGGTTAAGGTCATTGTGAACTTGCATGGTCGAGTGATGACTAATTATTCAACCAATATAGTTAAAAATCATAATATTTTGTTAGTAAGTATTGAACATGTGCTATAGGGTATATACTACCAAATCAAATCATATAAACGACAATGGTAACATATGTGTCTAAAACTCCTACCTGCAGTGTATCAATTTATCACCAATCACAGGAATTGTGGTGTTCGTTAATTTTCTCTATCACAAGTTGGGTGCACCTCGAACTTTGACCCAGCTGGAAGTTATTTGGTTGTGTACTACTTAAAACGTTGTCATGAAATGTCTTGATATTTTTAGCACTGATTTATTTCAGTAGTTGTGTCAAAATGTCGTTCGCCAACCTCAATACAAGTATTCAGACAAATTGGAAATGTAGAAATACTGGGACATTCCTTGAAACGATTGTAATTATTGCATCTTCCTTTTGATTTGAGTGTGTTGATGAATACAATATTTGTTTACTGCGTGTCATAATTAATACTGTTTCCCACAATAATTGGTCATCTAAAGTGAAATCTGAATTTTTCCTATTAGCATCTTTATACTGTTCAAACGTTTATGTTATTGTTTCTTTGATTAAACTGACATATTTAGGGTCATGTACTAGTGAATTATTAAAGTTCGTTTAGTTTTAATAATAAAGTAATTGGTGAATAATCCGATTTAAAAATTAATGGGATATTAGTAGAAGAGACTAAGAATAAACGATTACGAGACATACAAAAACAAATCTAGACAAGACTGCTTCGGTGGAGTTTGTTTCCTCCAAGGGAACCTTTTTACGTGATCAATTATTTCTCTACAAGAAGCTACAGGGTCTAATGATTCTTTAAAATATATAACATTTTGTTTCGCGCTGAGAGTATTCAATGGCTCATAATTAACTAAGTCAAAGATGGGGTAACTATGGAAGTTGATTCAAACCACCACAATCTAGTCTGAGAGAATAATTAACGAGCTACGAGGAATTACGGATTAGCTGTCACGAGTTAATGAATCTTTTAAACTCGTCTCGTATTTTAACAGTATAAACAAAATATACTAACACAATGTTGTATCGGAAGGCCTATACATATACATATACATATACACATATAGAATCACACAAACACAATATACACACACACACACATACACACACACACACACGCACACACACACACACACACTCATATATATATATATATATATATATATATATATATATATATATATATATATATATATATATATATATATATATGTTATAAATGTGGAATGATAAAGCTTGAACATATTGTTTACGTTACAGAACCCCACACACGTGTATGTGAACGGCTTCACTGTAACATGCTACAGTGGCTGTGTGTAAACCAATTATATTTGTAAAATGTAGGGTGAGACCATTATATTGGAATATGTCTGTTCGCCGACCCCAATATAGCATATGTATATGTGACGGTAAATAAATAAAGACAATGGCCCGAATTTACGAAAGGTGATCATCACTCGTTTATCTTAGATGCGTGTAAGTCTTAAACGCGGCTAAAATCACACTTATACGCGTGGGGCTAAACACCTGCCTTTATCGTGTATTATGAAACTAAGAAGACGTATAGTTTGCTATCCGCGTGTAACGTCTACGGGTCATTCTATAATTGAATTGAGTATAAAATGATAAAACATTTAAATAATTAAAACAGTTTTTGTTGTTGTTGTATCATTTTTTATATTAACTATCTTAATAAGACTCTTTAAACATCCAAAATATAGTTAAACTGTTTCTGTGTGCCCGCTTTACGGATACTTGAACTAAATTTGTTACGCACATCTCCTAATCTTGTTGTGTATTTATCTTGTCTTTTTTTTCGTCTATTAAAATCGTAATATTACCATTCATCTAAGGCATTGTGTCCCGTCTATGTGTTGCATAAAACAATCATTGTCATTGCTTATAGTTTTAACCACTAACTCGGCTATAATTCAATATCGTTTAACGAACTTGGCATCATTACATTTTGTTCCACGGACTATACTCGTCAGGGGCGGATTATGAGGGGTTTCCCAGTTGCACGGACAACCCCGCCCCCTTTTCCCGGCTAACAAAAAAACACACAAACAAAACAAAACACACAAAAAACCCAACCCCTAGATCTAAAGTGATGTCCACATGCGTGTATCCTCTCGTCCCCTCATTCATGCACAACGATTGAAAAACAAAGCCCCAATGTTACCAGAAACAGGATTGTACCCTGTAAAATGTATAATTTGAAATTATAAACATTTACATACTGTTTCGGAAACCCACCCACCCCCCTTACCTAAAGCATAATCCTCCCATTCTCGTCTTAAACATATCGCCATGCTCCTCCATAGGCGTACGGGCTCCCATTTGTGTAGGTGGGACGGGGACAGGCTGGGTTTGTTGCTCATTTAAACGAATGGCCCCAAATCTGGATAACAACATTTGCTTTTAATTGTTGTATTACTGCCAAACATAAGCGTACATGAGCGGGAACGGGGAGGAAACTGCCCCACTAATGCCTAGTCAGGCCCGTAGCCAGCATGTTTAGCGGGGGGGGGGGCGAAATTTCATGTAGACGGTACTCATCAGACGCGATCTAATCATCCCACTATGGACAAGAGCACAGTGATAAAGCTTCCGGAAAATTTGGTGGCCAACGACACGACTCAAACTTATATACAGCCTACCAAGTTTGAAGAGGGATCAGAGACTTGTCTTCTAGTAGATGGAATGGGAGTGGTACAGGACTTGATTGCAGTCAATAATTTCAAGACTTGCAAAGAGCGTGCAACGTCCTTCGTCACACTCATCGACTGAAAGGCTCGAGGATTGTGTGAAGGGCGAGTCATGTTTTATAACTACACAAAGAAAGCATCAATGAAGAAATAGACTAGCGAGCGGCGGAAAGGCAAGGTGAAGGTAACTAAATCCTACATCGTTCAAAACTCAACGGACATCAAAGACAAAACGATGTTTCTCACCAGCAGCAGCACAAAGGATTCACTATCTCTCTACCTTTACCATTAGCTCATCCACTACAGTACCATCAATGTTATGACTGTAACACAGCAGGAGGTCACGACGAATTATGAATGTAAAACAATGACCGGAAGAGGCGGGCACTTTTATGATTGCCAATGTTGTTTTTTTTAAATGATTTTCGGTGATGGCCATTTTGAAATTACAAAAGGATTCCCTAAATGTTAATGGAAAAACTGGCACCTTTTGTTTTTTTCTAAATCAGTGAAGTGTCTAGATGTGCTTAGACATGAGTGCCAAGAATCTACCCGAAACAAATTACAAATCTGAAATTTTTTTACATAAGCCTATAGACTTTTTTTTGGAACCGTATATAATACATTGTTATTGGTTAACCATATCATTATACCTGATTTGGTGATCGAGGTGTCCGATGGGTAGCAAACCCGGCTACGTTATTTGTAAAATCCGATTTTGTTTTTCATTTGAGCGGAACTCACAAATCATGCTGCGACCCCCCCCCCCCCCCCCCCCCCCCCTCCCTGGCTACGGGCCTGCTAGTGCAAAACCTAAAATTTGGGCAAAAATGATAGATAATCTGGCAAAATATGCAAACTAAAACCTTTTTGCCATGTATTTTCATTACTCTACCCTCAAAAATAGTTGTAATCCATGTAAAGATGCGTTGTGATCGTTTGCAAACTATATAGCTGTGGCAGTAAGAAAGAAAGAAAGAAATGTTTTATTTAACGACGCACCCAACGCATTTTATTTACCGCAATGCTAATATGACAAAACCCAAATGTTATCCAGATTCGGGCAATTTCGTTCAATTCGGGCCAAAAACAATACCTCCACCCCCCCCCCCCCCCCAAATAAAACCCCCATGCACCCCCCATCCCACCCCCCACACACCCACACACACATACACACACAGAAATGAGAACCCATACGCCTATAATGTTACACGGCTATATAGGGTCGCAAACGAATCATTACGTATGCTTACAACGCCTCAATTTACCACATTTTGCCCCAATATCTCTATCATTTTTGCCCTAATTTTAGGATTTGTTCCAGCACTGGGGGGTGGGGGGGTGAGCAGTAGTCCGCCCCCCCCCCCCACCCCAGACACCTCCAGCCACCTCTTCCCCCTATCCTGTACGCTTATTTGCGCGTCTTTGAACATCATTTTTATACACTTTGACATCTTCCTGGGCAATTTCGAGCACTCGTTATGCATCCATCAGCACTGTATAACTAATAGCCCGGTCTCACCGGGCTTAAGTCGTGTTCACGATGGGTTTCCGTTAAAAATACGCTGCGTTCAAGTTGAGATTTCGACAAAACCTTACCCTATCGCAGACTATTCTGCGTTAGGAAGCAATCACTCTGCGAACAGTCTGCAACCGATCGGGGGACAAATATAAAAATTGGGGGAAAATGAATTTTCTAGTCTGCGTCTTATCTGCTAACAGTCCTGTCGCCGAAAACTCAGGGAACACCTGGAAGAACCTGGAAACAATTCAAATTATTTTGTTTATTCGCCGATCAAACGCAGACTGTTCTGAGACTAGTCTGCGAATGGCAATTTAACTGCGAGTGGTAGGGGGTCGGTAGGCGGTGTATCTCAGATTAATCTGCGTCCTATCTACGTGGTCGATCCGATGTTTTTGTCGCAAGGAGGAAGTGCTGCATGCAGCAAATCCTGCTTGCGTTAAAACATCGTAGAATGGATTGTACACCGATCTATTCCTACTTAATCCTCGTTGCGTCCAAGTTGCGAACAGCCAAAAAACCCATCGTGAACACGACTTAAGCCCGGTGAGAACGGGCTATTAATGGTCTTGATTATACGCGTGTGACATAAACGTGCTTCGTAATGTTTTATTTTTTATTTTATTTTTTTAAAAATAATAACTGTTTATTTTTTCTTGACCATTCCCTTGTTGACAAATATCAACCCATGCAAAGGGAGAAGACATGGGTTGTTACAGTAATTTTATATATAATTTATACACACATAATGTAGTTACTACTTTATAGGCAGACTTAATTAAAATAATATATTCACAAGGACCTGGATTTTAACAAGTATCTAGAGTTAATGAAAGTATATAATGATATATGAAAATGAGAGAGAGAGAGAGAGAGAGAGAGAGAGAGAGAGAGAGAGAGAGAGAGAGAGAGAGAGAGAGAGAGAGAGAGAGAGAGAGAGAGAGAGAGAGAGAGAGAGAGAGAGAGAGAGAGAGAGAGAGAGAGAGAGAGAGTAAAACAAATATGCACACACACACACACACACGTGTTTTGATTATGTACATATTTATCATTGTTTATAACAACTTTTCAGTTGTCTGTAAAAGGAAGTAGGATATACAATAGGCATACAGATATGAAGGTGTTTTACTTTACATCAATTTTACGTGACCTGTTGGGGCTGATGAAAACAAATGCTTCGTAATTTGGTTACTAAAATACACACGGCTGTTTTTGACAGTTGCATGCGGTTAAGGGATAAACACCTTTTTGCAAATTGTGTCATAATTATTAAATGTTTGATTTTCAACATTCGATGTTTAATAACACCTCTGGGGTAGTTAAACAAAACAGTCTTTAGCAGAAGAGTATGTGTCAGAATCATTCAATGTTTAACATCCAGTAGCCGATGATTAATTAATCATTGCAGGTGACAAAACAGTCTTTAGCAGAAGAGTATGTGTCAGAATCATTCAGTGTTTAACATCCAGTAGCCGATGACTAATTAATCATTGCAGGTGACAAAACAGTCTTTAGCAGAAGAGTATGTGTCAGAATCATTCAATGTTTAACATCCAGTTGCGATGATTAATTTATCATTGCAGGCGACAAAACAGTCTTTAGCAGAAGAGTATGTGTCAGAATCATTCAATGTTTAACATCCAGTAGCCGATGATTAATTAATCATTGCAGGCGACAAAACAGTCTTTAGCAGAAGAGTATGTGTCAGAATCATTCAATGTTTAACATCCAGTAGCCGATGACTAATTTATCATTGCAGGTGCTCTAAGTGTGTCTTTATTTAGACAAAACGTATCACAGTGGTAAAGCGCTCGCCTGATGCGTGTAGTCTGTCTAGGATCGATCCCAGTCTGTGGACCAATTGGGCTATTTCTCCTTCCAGCTGGTACACCACAACTAGTATATAAAATGTCGTGGTATGTGCTATCATGTATATGACATGGCGCACATAATATAGTATCTGCTACTAATGGCAAACTATAGCCGGTTTGCTCTCTAAGATTATATATCAAAATTCAAAAATGTTTGACATGCAATAGCCGACGATTAATGAATCAATGAACTCAAAACAAAGTATAAAGCAAATGTTCTACAAATGAAAGAAAATGCTCGCCAGGGTCATACCTGCCTTCTTATAATGCATGCAGGATCAGCAAACCTCGTATGCTGGAACAACTTGGGGCGGGGATGTGTTGAATAACCTTGAATACGCCACTGTAAGTACTGTCACTGGCCACAACGGCTGCTTTATTTTTATTTTATTTTTTTAATCATATTTAACCAGTAAAAACCAAGAACTACTCACTCGTAGACAAGCCACAAGTTGTAGCTCTGTGTAGCTGCTGCCAGCAAATCACAATGTGTAGTCGCCGTTGGTGGCCGCCGGCACAAGCCATGTCTTGGCTGTTAGCCACGTAATCTGACCTTGACGTATGCAGTCCCGCAAAGGTACATATCGGAACAGTAAAAATACAGTCAGGAGAGAGAGAGAGATATAACAGGCTACACTACTAAGTAGACGAGAGGAGAGAGACACAAGGCGGAGAGAGGAGAGAGAGAGAGAGAGAGTACTAACCTGAGGGATGAGAGAGAGGCGAGCGAGAGGGAGACAGAGAGGGAGAGAGAGAGCTGGAGAGCCGAGAGAGAAAGAGATGAGAGAGGAGACAGACAGGGAGAGAGAGATAGAGACGAGACGAGAGAGGGAGAGAGAGAGACTGAGAGAGAGAGATGAGAGAGAGAGAGAGAGAGAGGAGAGAGCAGAGCAGACAGGACAGACAGACAGACAGACGGACAGAAAGATGTATGGAAATAGAGAGAGGAAGAAAGAAGGGATAAAAGAGAGACATATTATAGATGAGAACAAAATAAGTGGTTAGAGAAATAGAGACCAAAAAATCAGATATGAGAGCAAAGGGGACATGAGAAAGGAGAGGAGAGAGAGCAAAACCGAGGTAGGGCGGAAAAGAATGAAGAGAGAGACAGAAAAAACCGAGGAAGGGAGAAAGAGAGCGGAGAGAGAGACAGAACAAAACCGAGGTAGGGATAAAGAGAGCGGGGAGAGAGACAGAACACAAACGAGGTTGGGAGAATAGTGATTTCCCTAGAAATTAGGCAAGGCATTGTAGACCAAACACTTTTGAGGCATTTTCACCATTTTCGGGGCACTTGTATTTCATTAAAAATACATAAAAATTAATTGAAATAAACATTTATGTAATTTATGTGCTTGCTTTAATAAATGGATGGCAAACGATATAAAAGACATATTTTATTAATTAATAATACCTTTTTGGGCGTTTTATAAAGGCAATTTTAGAATTAATTACTGAAAAAGGCTTGTTTAATCTCAGGGCAGCATGGCGCTGATTGAGGCAAGTGCTGCACCATGCTAAAACAAGCTAGGGAAAACACTAGAGAAAGAGGGGGTGGGGGAGAGGCAGAACAAAACCGAGGTAGGGAGAAAGAAAGTGGGGAGAGAGACAGAACAAAACCGAGGTAGGGAGAAAGAGAGCGGGGAGAGAGAGACAGAACAAAACCGAGGTAGGGACAAAGAGAGCGGGGAGAGAGACAGAACAAAACCGAGGTAGGGAGAAAGAGAGCGGGGAGAGAGAGACAGAACAAAACCGAGGTAGGGAGAAAGAGAGTGGGGAGAGAGACAGAACAAAACCGAGGTAGGGAGAAAGAGAGTGAGTAGAGGGGGGGGGGGGGGGGGGGGGGCTTCTTCTGTTATATGGTGCTGGCTTTGTGGCGAGTTTTTAAACTCATTTAAGCAACAATTTAGACCGAACAAGGTGACAACTTGTCGTATAGTTTTGATACTTTATAAATACCAGAAAAAACACACAAGAGCATACAAGACAGGGAGGGTCGGGGACAAACACGAGGCAAAGTGACGCCTTTTTACCAAGCGTTTCCATCATTTTACTCGCACAATTAATTGTAATTCATGTAAAAATGCGTATTGGTTTGTTTCCAATCCTATATACTGTTTGGTAGTAATGTTAACATTTAAAAAACACTGTTGTTATCTATATTCGGGCATTTTCGTTTAATTCTAGCAACAGCCAGCTTGCGCAATTAAAATGAGAGCGCATGTGCCTGTGAAAACATTGTGTGCAACATTGTTACGTGTATTGTGTGTCATGTGCTATCAAAACATGCTATAATAATATGACACTAACAAATAATTACGAAAATATATACCTGCCATCGTTAATTGTGTTGAGTATATTATACAAATTTAGGGCCCCTTCCAGGAAACGATCTTAGCGTAAAAATCACATTAAAGGCGCATACCTAAATTTCAACTCGTAAAAATTAAAACTACGTCTGGTTAATCTACAAAACATTTGAATAATGTTACAACATAGTGAAACAAAACTCTGTGATAATCTAAAACAATAATTAATATATGTTTTTTTTATTTTGTATTATTCCAATGACCATAAACAATTTTAATAGTGAAACAATATGCCTTAGTATTAAAAACTAGGATGTCTCCCTTTAAGTGCATTACTGCCTTGTGCACTTAAAATGATCCTAGCCATAAGATTGTTTCGTAAAACGGGGCCCTGGTTTGAGTTTCGGGGAATAGGGTATGAAAGGACGACGGGCAATACGGCGTAGCGCGCACGACTGTTGAATCGACTGATACTAATTCAAGACGCAGACATACCAACCAGGACCCAACTGACCGTGATATTAGCCAGCAAATAACCGCACAGTAGATCTACAAACCAGGCTTCATAATATGACTTAAACTACAGATGACATTTCAATAGACAATAGTTATAAATCAGTCTGCTCTAGAAGTTTCGTTAAACAAAAAAACAAAAACAAAAAAAGCCCACCTTATTTACTTTACTTTAGTTTACTTTGAAACTACAAAACACAACTGCACAACGTTTACCTTGGACGCCGAGAGAAGACAGAAGTGTCACCAACACAATCAGGATTCTTCCAACCGCCATGGTAACATCCACCTTTTGAATGATGCCACGATATCTGCGGGGAAAACGCACACTGCTTTTTATGTCGTACAACACGTCATCACGTGGTTAGTGGGCATGACTCTATGCATGGTTGACTCCAACACACATAATAATAAGGGCGGAGCTTGAATCGCCACCTGATGCGAGGTCCTTCTAGGATCGACCCTCGTAGGTGGGCTTAGTAGTGGGCATGGCTCTATGCATGGCCGACTTCAACACAAACATAATGAGGGTGGAGCTTAGCTCGCCAGCTGATGTGCGGTCCGTTTATGGTCGACCCCCGTAGGTGGGCCCATTGGTCTATTTCTCGTCCCAGCCAGTGCATCACGACTGGTGTATCAAAGGCCGTGGTATGAGCTATTCTGTCTGTGGGATGGTGCATATAAAACATATACCCTTGCTACTAACTGAAATGTAGCAGGTTTCCTCTCTAATATTATATGTAAAATGTACCAAATATCTTCATTAGCCGATGGTTAATAAAAGCTTTAGTGGTGTTGTTAAACAAAAAACAACTTTAACCAACAATTGATGATACACAGATGTTGCTAGACCAGGAAGTGCGTTGGTGCTGTATAACTTAGATCCCCAAAGCTGCTTTCTGCATTTGGAAGATACGGTCATATGTAACTCATAATTATATCAGTCATATTTGGTCAGTTTGTCTTTATTCGTAAAACTGAATGGTATGTAGCTCAGTGGTAGGGAGCTTCACTGAGGTGCAGAGGGGTGTAGGATCAACTCATCACCTCGGAAAAATCGATCGTTCCCGTGGGTTGACTTGTTGTTGTTGTTGTTGTTGTTCTCCCCTCTTAACCAGTAGCCAGTTGTGAAATGTAATGATGGACGTTTAGGAGCGTAGAATGGTCTGGACTCTTTGAGTTCCAATATGAACCTAACTTGCCCGTCTATCTACATTCTCCCTGAACACCAATAGCCTGATGTTCCAAAACGAAGCTAACTTGCCCATCTATCTACATTCTCCCTGAACACCAATAGCCTGATGTTCCAACACGAAGCTAACTTGCCCGTCTATCTACATTCTCCCTGAACACCAATAGCCTGATGTTCCAACATGAACCTAACTTGCCCGTCAGTCTACATTTTCCCCGAAAACCAATAGCCTGATGTACCAACACGAAGCTAACTTGCCCATCTATCTACATTCTCCCTGAACACCAATAGCCTAATGTACCAACACGAACCTAACTTGCCCGTCTATCTGCATTCTCCCTGAACACCAATAGCCTGATGTTCCAACACGAAGCTAACTTGCCCGTCTATCTGCATTTTCCCTGAACACCAATAGCCTGATGTTCCAACACGAAGCTAACTTGCCCATCTATCTACATTTTCCCTGAACACCAATAGCCTGATGTTCCAACACGAAGCTAACTTGCCCATCTATCTGCATTCTCCCTGAACACCAATAGCCTAATGTTCCAACACGAAGCTAACCTGCCCATCTATCTACATTCTCCCTGAACATCAATAGCCTGATGTACCAACACGAAGCTAACTTGCCCGTCTATCTGCATTCTCCCTGAACACCAATAGCCTGATGTTCCAACACGAAGCTAACTTGCCCGTCTATCTGCATTTTCCCTGAACACCAATAGCCTGATGTACCAACACGAAGCTAACTTGCCCATCTATCTGCATTCTCCCTCAACACCAATAGCCTGATGCACCAACACGACGCTAACCTGCCCGTCTATCTGCATTCTCCCTGAACACCAATAGCCTGATGTTCCAACACGAAGCTAACTTGCCCATCTATCTGCATTCTCTCTGAACACCAATAGCCTGATGTTCCAACACGAAGCTAACTTGCCCATCTATCTACATTTTCCCTGAACACCAATAGCCTGATGTTCCAACACGAAGCTAACTTGCCCATCTGTCTGCATTCTCCCTGAACACCAATAGCCTAATGTTTCACTCCTAGAAATAAAGCAGCAAGGGATATTTAGCATGCACTTTTCACAGGACAGTATATATCAAGGCATTTGGTGTACCAATTGTGGGGCACTGGTTGGAATGGGAAAATTCAAATGACCCACATAAATTGTTCGACAGTTTGGTGTAACCCCCACACCCTGCAAGAAGAAGAAGAAATGTTTCATTTGACTATAAACACGACTCATTTATTTACGGTTTTATTGGCGTCACCCATGTGGTTAAGAATCACAAAAACACACACAATAAGAGATGAAATGGGCCACTCCTACCGGTAAAGGACCAAGGCGATTAACTAAGTTAAATATTTTGTATGCAGTATTCAAGCATGGCAGCATAGTGTAGGTGTTGGTTGAGCAACTTTCAAAACAACTTTAAAGTAAACCAGTAACCTTGTCTCAGTTTATCAGTTCGCTCTGGATTATGTACAATTAGTTGAGCTGTGAGCTTCAGAAGTGAGCCAGCCAAAATATCCCTCACACGATTAATTCACTACAGATCCGAACCCAGTACCTATCAGCCTGTAGATCAATGGCCTAACCACGACGCCACCGAGGCCGGTCCCTCATACGATTAATTCACTACAGTTAGTAGTATACTAGACCATGGGTGCAACTTCATGGACGAGGCGATTAATTCACTACAGTTAGTAGTATAATAAACCATGGGTGTAACTGCATGAATGAGGCGATCAATTCACTACAGTTAGTAGTATAATAAAACATGGGTGTAACTGCATGAACGATGCGTATTCAGTTGAGACTATGTATGACTCACTTTTTAAAGTTCGAAATGAAAATAGGTTTTTTCTTAAAACGTTCTACAACAGACTAGTGTATAGTGTATTAGTACTGCTTGTCATTTTAACACCGTGCCCAGACTGTGTGTATTGTAGTATTAGTACTGCTTGTCATTTTAACAGCGTGCCCAGACTGTGTGTATTGTAGTATTAGTACTGCTTGTCATTTTAACACCGTGCCCAGACTGTGTGTATTGTAGTATTAGTACTGCTTGTCATTTTAACAGCGTGCCCAGACTGTGTGTATTGTAGTATTAGTACTGCTTGTCATTTTAACACCGTGCCCAGACTGTGTGTATTGTAGTATTAGTACTGCTTGTCATTTTAACAGCGTGCCCAGACTGTGTGTATTGTAGTATTAGTACTGCTTGTCATTTTAACAGCGTGCCCAGACTGTGTATTGTAGTGTTTGTACTGCTTGTCATTTTAACTGGGTGCCCAGACTGTGTATTGTAGTGTTTGTAATGCTTGTCATTTCAACTGGGTGCCCAGACTGTGTATTGCAGTGTTTGTACTGCTTGTCATGTTAACTGGATGCCCAGACTGTGTATTGTAGTGTTTGTACTGCTTGTCATTTTAACTGGGTGCCCAGACTGTGTGTATTGTGGTATTAGTACTGCTTGTCATTTTAACTGGATGCCCAGACTGTGTATTGTAGTATTAGTACTGCTTGTCATTTTAACAGCGTGCCCACACTGTGTGTATTGTGGTATTAGTACTGCTTGTCATTTTAACACCGTGCCCAGACTGTGTGTATTGTAGTATTAGTACTGTTTGTCACTTTAACAGCGTGCCCAGACTGTGTGTATTGTAGTATTAGTACTGCTTGTCACTTTAACAGCGTGCCCAGACTGTGTGTATTGTAGTATTAGTACTGCTTATCATTTTAACACCGTGCCCAGACTGTGTGTATTGTAGTATTAGTACTGCTTGTCATTTTAACACCGTGCCCAGACTGTGTGTATTGTAGTATTAGTACTGCTTGTCATTTTAACAGCGTGCCCAGACTGTGTGTATTGTAGTATTAGTACTGCTTATCATTTTAACACCGTGCCCAGACTGTGTGTATTGTAGTATTAGTACTGCTTGTCATTTTAACAGCGTGCCCAGACTGTGTGTATTGTAGTATTAGTACTGCTTGTCATTTTAACAGCGTGCCCAGACTGTGTATTGTAGTGTTTGTACTGCTTGTCATTTTAACTGGGTGCCCAGACTGTGTATTGTAGTGTTTGTACTGCTTGTCATTTCAACTGGGTGCCCAGACTGTGTATTGCAGTGTTTGTACTGCTTGTTATGTTAACTGGATGCCCAGACTGTGTATTGTAGTGTTTGTACTGCTTGTCATTTTAACTGGGTGCCCAGACTGTGTGTATTGTGGTATTAGTACTGCTTATCATTTTAACTGGATGCCCAGACTGTGTATTGTAGTATTAGTACTGCTTGTCATTTTAACAGCGTGCCCACACTGTGTGTATTGTGGTATTAGTACTGCTTGTCATTTTAACACCGTGCCCAGACTGTGTGTATTGTAGTATTAGTACTGCTTGTCATTTTAACAGCGTGCCCAGACTGTGTGTATTGTAGTATTAGTACTGCTTGTCATTTTAACACCGTGCCCAGACTGTGTGTATTGTGGTATTAGTACTGCTTGTCATTTTAACACCGTGCCCAGACTGTGTGTATTGTAGTATTAGTACTGCTTGTCATTTTAACACCGTGCTCAGACTGTGTGTATTGTGGTATTAGTACTGCTTGTCATTTTAACACCGTGCCCAGACTGTGTGTATTGTAGTATTAGTACTGCTTGTCATTTCAACTGGGTGCCCAGACTGTGTATTGCAGTGTTTGTACTGCTTGTCATTTTAACTGAATGCCCAGGCTGTGTATTGTAGTGTTTGTACTGCTTGTCATTTTAACTGGGTGCCCAGACTGTGTATTGTAGTGTTTGTACTGCTTGTCATTTTAACAGCGTGCCCAGACTGTGTATTGTAGTGTTTGTACTGCTTGCCATTTTAACTGGGTGCCCAGACTGTGTATTGTAGTGTTTATACTGCTTGTCATTTTAACAGCGTGCCCACACTGTGTGAATGTAGTATTAGTACTGCTTGTCATTTTAACAGCGTGCTCAGACTGTGTGTATTGTGGTATTAGTACCGCTTGCCATTTTAACTGGGTGCCCAGACTGTGTGTATGTAGTATTAGTACTGCTTGCCATTTTAACAGCGTGCCCAGACTGTGTGTATTGTGGTATTACTACTGCTTCTCACTTTAACAGCGTGCCCAGACTGTGTGTATTGTGGTATTAGTACTGCTTTCCATTTTAACAGCGTGCCAGACTGTGTGTATTGTGGTATTAGTACTGCTTGCCATTTTAACAGCGTGCCCAGACTGTGTGTATATAGTATTAGTACTGCTTGTCATTTTAACAGCGTGCCCAGACTGTGTGTATTGTGGTATTAGTACTGCTTGCCATTTTAACAAGGTGCCCACACTGTGTGTATTGTAGTATTAGTACTGCTTGTCATTTTAACAGCGTGCCCAGACTGTGTGTATTGTGGTATTAGTACTGCTTGCCATTTTAACAGCGTGCCCAGACTGTGTGTTGTAGTGTTTGTACTGCTTGTCATTTTAACTGGGTGCCCAGACTGTGTATTGTAGTGTTTGTACTGCTTGTCGTTTTAACTGGGTGCCCAGACTGTGTATTGTAGTGTTTGTACTGCTTGTCATTTTAACAGCGTGCCCAGACTGTGTATTGTAGTGTTTGTACTGCTTGTCATTTTAACTGGGTGCCCAGACTGTGTGTATGTAGTATTAGTACTGCTTGCCATTTTAACAGCGTGCCCAGACTGTGTGTATGTAGTATTAGTACTGCTTGTCATTTTAACAGCGTGCCCAGACTGTGTGTATTGTGGTATTAGTACTGCTTGCCATTTTAACAAGGTGCCCACACTGTGTGTATTGTAGTATTAGTACTGCTTGTCATTTTAACAGCGTGCCCAGACTGTGTGTATTGTGGTATTAGTATTGCTTGTCATTTTAACAGCGTGCACAGATTGTGTGTATGTAGTATTGGTACTGCTTGTCATTTTAACAGCGTGTCCAGACTGTGTGTATTGTGGTATTAGTACTGCTTGCCATTTTAACAGCGTGCCCAGACTGTGTGTATTGTAGTGTTTGTACTGCTTGTCATTTTAACTGGGTGCCCAGACTGTGTATTGTAGTGTTTGTACTGCTTGTCATTTTAACAGCGTGCCCAGACTGTGTATTGTAGTGTTTGTACTGCTTGTCATTTTAACTGGGTGCCCAGACTGTGTGTATGTAGTATTAGTACTGCTTGCCATTTTAACAGCGTGCCCAGACTGTGTGTATGTAGTATTAGTACTGCTTGTCATTTTAACAGCGTGCCCAGACTGTGTGTATTGTGGTATTAGTACTGCTTGTCATTTTAACAGCGTGCACAGATTGTGTGTATGTAGTATTGGTACTGCTTGTCATTTTAACAGCGTGTCCAGACTGTGTGTATTGTGGTATTAGTACTGCTTGCTATTTTAACAGCGTGCCCAGACTGTGTGTATTGTAGTCTTTGTACTGCTTGTCATTTTAACTGGGTGCCCAGACTGTGTATTGTAGTGTTTGTACTGCTTGTCATTTTAACTGGGTGCCCAGACTGTGTATTGTAGTGTTTGTACTGCTTGTCATTTTAACAGCGTGCCCAGACTGTGTATTGTAGTGTTTGTACTGCTTGCCATTTTAACTGGGTGCCCAGACTGTGTGTATGTAGTATTAGTAATGCTTGTCATTTTAACAGCGTGCCCAGACTGTGTGTATTGTGGTATTAGTACTGCCTGCCATTTTAACAAGGTGCCCACACTGTGTGTATTGTAGTATTAGTACTGCTTGTCTTTTTAACAGCGTGCCCAGACTGTGTGTATTGTGGTATTAGTACTGCGTGTCATTTTAACAGCGTGCCCAGACTGTGTGTATGTAGTATTAGTACTGCTTATCATTTTAACAGCGTTACCAGACTGTTTATTGTAGTGTTTGTACTGCTTGTCATTTTAACTGTGTGTCCAGACTGTGTATTGTAGTGTTTGTACTGCTTGCCATTTTAACAGCGTGCCCAGGCTGTGTGTATGTAGTATTAGTACTGCTTGTAATTTTAACAGCGTGCCCAGACTGTGTGTATTGTGGTATTAGTACTGCCTGCCATTTTAACAAGGTGCCCACACTGTGTGTATTGTAGTATTAGTACTGCTTGTCATTTTAACAGCGTGCCCAGACTGTGTGTATTGTGGTATTAGTACTGCTTGTCATTTTAACAGCGTGCACAGACTGTGTGTATGTAGTATTGGTACTGCTTGTCATTTTAACAGCGTGTCCAGACTGTGTGTATTGTGGTATTAGTACTGCTTGCCATTTTAACAGTGTGCCCAGACTGTGTATTGTAGTGTTTGTACTGCTTGTCATTTTAACAGTGTGCCCAGACTGTGTATTGTAGTGTTTGTACTGCTTGTCATTTTAACTGGGTGCCCAGACTGTGTATTGTAGTGTTTGTACTGCTTGTCATTTTAACAGCATGCCCAGACTGTGTATTGTAGTGTTTGTACTGCTTGCCATTTTAACTGGGTGCCCAGACTGTGTGTATGTAGTATTAGTAATGCTTGTCATTTTAACAGCGTACCCAGACTGTGTGTATTGTGGTATTACTACTGCTTGCCATTTTAACAAGGTGCCCACACTGTGTGTATTGTAGTATTAGTACTGCTTGTCTTTTTAACAGCGTGCCCAGAATGTGTGTATTGTGGTATTAGTACTGCTTGTCATTTTAACATCGTGCCCAGACTGTGTGTATGTAGTATTAGTACTGCTTATCATTTTAACAGCGTGCCCAGAATGTGTGTATTGTAGTATTAGTACTGCTTGTCATTTTAACAGCGTTAGCAGACTGTGTATTGTAGTGTTTGTACTGCTTGTCATTTTAACTGGGTGTCCAGACTGTGTATTGTAGTGTTTGTACTGCTTGTCATTTTAACTGGGTGCCCAGACTGTGTATTGTAGTGTTTGTACTGCTTGTCATTTTAAAAGCGTGCCCAGACTGTGTGTATTGTGGTATTAGTACTGCTTGGCATTTTAACAGCGTGCACAGAGTGTGTGTATTGTAGTATTAGTACTGCTTGTCATTTTAACAGCGTGCCCAGACTGTGTGTGTTGTGGTATTAGTACTGCTTGGCATTTTAACAGCGTGCCCACACTGTGTGTATTGTGGTATTAGTACTGCTTGTTATTTTAACAGCGTGCCCAGACTGTGTGTATGTAGGATTAGTACTGCTTGTCATTTTAACAGCGTGCCCAGACTGTGTGTATTGTAGTATTAGTACTGCTTGTCATTTTAACAGCGTGCCCAGACTGTGTATTGTAGTGTTTGTATTGCTTGTCATTTTAACAGCGTGCCCAGACTGTGTGTATTGTGGTATTAGTACTGCTTGTCATTTTAACATGGTGCCATAACTGTGTGCATTGCAGCATTCGAACTACTTGTTATTTTGACAGGCTACCCAGACTGTGTGTATTGTTTTATTAGTACTGTTTGTCATTTTAACAGGGTACCCATACTGTGTGTATTGTTTTATTAGTACTGTTTGTCATTTTAACAGGGTACCCAGACTGTGTGTATTGTTTTATTAGTACTGTTTGTCATTTTAACAGGGTACCCAGAATGTGTGTATTGTTTTATTAGTACTGTTTTTCATTTTAACAGTGTACCCAGACTGTGTGTATTGTTTTATTAGTACTGTTTGTCATTTTAACAGGGTGCCCAGACTGTGTGTATTGTTTTATTAGTACTGTCTGTCATATATATATATATATATATATATATATATATATATATTAAGGTAAAACTCCACCTAACGAACATCCCGGTACTATCACCACCGCGCTATAAAGACCAATAGTTTAAAGACTCCTGCAACCAAAGACAAAGATAATTGATGATAAGTTTTTACTGTGATGTATGAAATTATTGTGAGACAGTGAGCTCAGTGATAATAATTATGATTACTTAAGAATGTCTTGATTACGGTGACGATTACTTTTACAAGAAAATTTTAAGAAATATATTACAATTGCAAAAAACACAAAACATTGTGTAGTAATCGTGTTTACAATCATGATTACATTTGACTAAATATGCACAAGTAGTGAAATGATGTCACCAACATGAAATTGTTCATTGTATTTCAAAACCATGCCAATTCCTTTCATTTAAAGACAAAATGAATTATGTTGAATTATTTATTAAATCATTTCCGAAATGTATGATCACATGTACACAGGAAAAGTTATTATTATTATTTTTATTATTATTATTATGATTATGATTGTGATTATTATTATTATTATTATTATTATTATTATTTCTATTATTATTATTATTATTATTATTATTATTATTATTATTATTATTATTATTATTATTCATGCTTCATTTTAATTTACTAACCATTCTTTTTCGGTTTGGGTGGGAGTGTAACAGATTCCAAAACCAAATTTATTATTCTTATATTTAGATCACTGACGAAACGGTATATCCAAGACAATAGGTATAATTGTTTTTATTGTTTGTAGAATATATACATGTATACATTAAAATTGGATACATATATAAATGTTTGATTATATTGCATATAGGTAGTGTTCTCCAACGTATCTCCAGTCAGGTTAACTCAGATTAATTCCCTAGAAGACATCGCCAGATCGCCTGACAAGGCGAGGGCATGGGGGGAGGGGGTGCTCTAGGGATACACTGAACATCTATCAAGCATGTATCGGTTTAAGGCGATTTCCTGGCATTTGCAATATGAATTTGTTGTAAACGACGTAACTGTTATATGAGTACAAGTTCTTCCTCGTATTATTAATGTTTATGTTTTTGTTCTTTTTTCTTTGTTCTTTTTTTGTGTGTGTTTTTGTTTATATTTGTAGATTTTGGTTTCGTTTTTGTTTGTTTCATTTTGTCTTGTTTCATTTTGTCTTGTTTTGTTTCATTTTGATTTGTTTTGTTTTTGTTTATTTTTTTTCTGAAGTGGGTGTACCCTCTGAACCAGCGCCTGGACACTGCTAAATAGCTAGACAGCATTAGGATCCCTTTGCTCGTGTTCTCTTCTTTGTTATCCAACCATACATGACCCAAATTGTTGTAATTCATATTGACTATAATTACGAAATATCTTCATTTAACAACCAGTACATTACTGCAGTCTTCTGCGCAAACGTAGTTTGGTTACGCACCAATGCATTGTTTTGGTCTGTACAGTAAGGCAAAAGAAAATGTTGCAACGTCATGTCATTACACTTGCATCTGTCAAACGTTCTGGATTAATGCACATTCTAAATCTACATGAATTTCGAAACCACAGATTTAGTGTTTGTAAGCGATATCGGGCTCCAAATATTACCAGACCCGCCGACATATTGAACCCCACTTAGCAAACCGCACACACACACGCGCACGAACGCACACACACATACAGACACGGTCACACACACAGACACATATACGCACATACACACACACACACACATAAACACCCACACATATACACGCACACACACAGACAAACACACACACACACACACACACAAACACACACACGCACACGCACACATAGACACATACACAGACACACAGGGACACACGCATACATACACAAACACATACACACACACACACACACGCACACAGAGAGAGAGAGAGAGAGAGAGAGAGAGAGAGAGAGAGAGAGAGAGAGAGAGAGAGAGAGAGAGAGAGGGACAGGGGGAAGGAGGGAGGGAGAGACAGACAGACAGACATATATATATATATATATATATATATATATATATAGAGAGAGAGAGAGAGAGAGAGAGAGAGAGAGAGAGAGAGAGAGAGAGAGAGAGAGATTATATTATTGTCATCTCATATTTTATTTTACCCGGTGAATGTTTGAATCCATATAAGCTATAGTGCTATTGGCTTTATTAATTTTCCTTCACGGGTGCCTGGCTAACTGGGACAGAAAACGTTCTCACGACGGGTTGGCAGCATGTTTAATAATACTTGTTCGCCTCGTAGAGAACATTTACTGTTTAAAAAGAACGCTTTAAAAAGGCAAAGTAGTCATTTTCCTTCAGATAGGAACGCACATACCATGACCTTTAACCAGTTGCGATATATATATATATATATATATATATATATATATGTGTGTGTGTGTGTGTGTGTGTGTGTGTGTGTGTGTGTGTGTGTATGTGTGTGTGTGTATGTGTGTGTGTGTGTGTGTGTTTTCTTTCCCAACCAGTGTCCCATGATTGGTATATCAAAATCCTACCAAAGGGCATATAATAGATTTCATGCTGCTATTAGAAAAATTATCTCGATCTATTGATTTATTATGTAGAACGATCAACATTTTAACTCATAATCAAATTCTCTTTTTGGGTGGGCGTGGACAGGATTTAGCTCAGTCGGTTTAGTGCTCGCCTGAGGTGCTTGCATCGAATGATCGTACGACAAAACAAGTCTAGATTTCGAGATATAAGTCGAAATTCATTATCTTTAAAAGTAAGAAAAAATATGTAGGCCTATATCCTAAATATACCACCATATTATTTATTTCATGGGCGTTTCTTTTAGACTGTATGGAAAGAAAGTTTGAGGCCTTAGTGTATTTTACATTACTGGTGTTTAATATAATGGTAGTTATTTTAACACTGTATGGCCGAACGGTGATTTTTTTTCTTTGGCAACGGGATTAAATAATAATCAGAACCATTTTGCATTAAGTTTATACACGCATTCCTTGGCTGTTACGGCCGTGGTTCATATAGCCGAACTCCAATTCAATTAGATTGCCGCTTAAGCAATAGGCGAACTTGTTGGCCTATTTCAACATTTTAAAAACGGGGGCAAAAGTGGAGTAATAAACTCTGAATTGTGTACTAAAATAAATATATTTTATGGTTGTACTATCACGCTTTTTTCCGTCATGAAACGAAAGTCCGATATTAAAATGTTATATTGAGATTAGTTTCCTGTGTCACGAAATAGAATCGCCCCTCAAAATCCCCCCCCCCCTCCCGACGAATCTATTTCGACACCCCCCCCCCCCCCGAAAAGATTCGCCCAGACCCACACAATAAAACCTTTCCTAACCCTAACCCTAACCCGGCCGGACTTCTGGTGCACCCTTGCATCTTCTAGTGCAGGTGGTCCTTCCTTCCACCACCCCCACCTTTCCTGTGCCCATGACAGGCATGCGCTACAACAGCTTGCTCTGAATGTGTACGTTAAACCCTCTGACCTGACCTGACCTAACCCCAACCCTAACCCTAACTCTAATCCTAACCCTAACCCTAACCCTAACCCTAACCGTAACCCTAACTCTAACTCTAACCCCAACCCTAACCCTAACCCTAACCCTAACCCTAACTCTAATCCTAATCCTAACCCTAACCCTAACCCTAACCCTAACTCTAACTCTAACCCCAACCCTAACCCTAACCCTAACCCTAACCCTAACTCTAATCCTAACCCTAACCCTAACCCTAACTGTAACCCTAACTCTAATCCTAACCCTAACCCTAACCCTAACTCTAACTCTAACCCCAACCCTAACCCTAACCCTAACCCCAACCCTAACCCTAACTCTAATCCTAACCCTAACCCTAACCCTAACCCTAACCCTAACTGTAACCCTAACTGTAACCCTAACCCTAACCCTAACCCTAACCCTAACCCTAACTCTAACTCTAACCCCAACCCTAACCCTAACCCCTCTTCGGGGGCGATATTATTTAGACATAGAATCGAAGGTCGCCGATTTTCGTGGGGGGGGGAGAGGGGGGAGGGGGGTATATCAGCGGCATACTTCGTAATCCACCCGAATCATTTCGTATACCCTCGGCATAATTCCGAATGTTTTCAAATTCTTTTCGAATCACTGGTTCACACAATGTAGTTATATATATTAGGTTATCAGCACGCCTGTGACGGAGACACACATTTGAAAAGGGGTGCATGCATCCACCCATCCATCCGAAGCAGGACTGGTATAGAAAAATATTTTGCATGTGCCGTCCTTACTGTGACCGGCCTCGGTGGCGTCGTGGTTAGGCCATCGGTCTACAGGCTGGTAGGTATTGGGTTAGGATCTCAGTCCAGGCATGCGATTTTTAATCCAGATACCGACTCCACATCCTGAGTGAGTGCTCCGCAAGGCTCAATGGGTAGGTGTAAACCACTTGCACCGACCAGTGATCCATAAGTGGTTCAACAAAGGCCATGGTTTGTGCTATCCTGCTTGTGGGAATCGCAAATAAAAGATCCCTTGCTGCTAATCGGAAGGAGTAGCGCACGAAGTGGCGACAGCGGGTTTCCTCTCAAAATCTGAGTGGTCTGACGCCATATAACCGTAAATAAAATGTGTTGAGTGTGTCGTTAAATAAAGCATTTCTTTCTTTCCTTACTGTGGGAAAGTGCATATAAAATACCCTTCCTTGCTAAGGGAAAAATGTGACAGGTTTCCTCTCAAGTCTACGTTTGAAATCCATTAGCCGATTATTAATTCACTAATGTGTTCTAGAGGTGTCGTTAAAGAGAAAGTAATTTGAGTGACTTAAGCAAATGTAACAAAGTATATAGCATCCTTTTGTCCAAGAAGTCCCAACTGAGATAGTTTGGGCTTCAACATGCCCCTCCATATCCCATGCATATCAGCAAAGCTACAGATGGATCATGCTATCTGCTACAGACACAGACATAGTTGCTGCAGCTATTGCAACAGTGGGTGTACTTGCGAGATGTGAACCGTTGGCGGCTTTTAGTACATCATCATCCAGACCAAATTAGTACGGCAAAGGGAATGGGGATTAGTTCTTCTCCAGTTTGAGAACAAATTACCTGTACATGTGGTCACTGTAGTCACTTGTATTTGTGTGTTGGATGATTACCTTGATCAACGTCATAGTTTGGTTGATACATTGCATATAGTGTTTTTAACCACAAACTTTCACGGTGTTGCCTATGGGATTTTATTTAGTATAGTATAACCTATAACAGTATCAAGTCCCCTATCTTGACGGAAAGCCTCAATTTCGAAAGTCGATCGATCGAGATAGCATGTCGACTGATGGAGATAGCAAGTGGATCGAAGGCGATAGTAAGTCGATCGATCGAGATAGTAAGTCGATCGATGAAGAAAAATAATCCGATGTCCTTTCCCAGCCACCGTAGAATAGTATTCACAATCCACTCATTTGTAAATAATTTTGAGTGTATAAATTGTGTTAATTAAAATTCAGTTCATTTGAAAAATGATATTTTACAAACCATTCACTGATATGAACGTAATGCCTATCCGTATTGACATCAAGTGTCAGCGATGGGTGTTGGTAAAAAGCGAACCGGACCAGAACGCTTGACAAACTGAATCTTTCCTTTTAAAAACATATTAAACAAAGTGTTCGTCAACTGTGCGTAGTTAAGAAATATTATTTTTTCCATGTAGATGACTTAAAATGGAAAATGACGAACTGCACATGCGCAGTACGATACGTTTTGCAAACGCATGCGCCTGAACGCAGTTAGGAGCGTTGCACTTTTTCATGTTTACTGGAGGGTGTTTTACTTTTGTTTACTAGAATGGATTTTTTTTACGGATATTGTTGAATTTTTACGTTAACTAATTGCAATCTATTTTTTTTTTCACGTATCGTAACTGAAAAATGTAGAATAGTATTTCAATAAATATTGTATTCGTGTTTTTGTCGTAAGGAGAACGTAGTTTGGGACGTCGATGGTATATAATATTTTAGCTCAAACATAAAGTTAAAACACAATACAGAAGAAAACATTAAACAAATTAGATTCTTTAATGCTTGCTAAAGTTAACAATATTGTAAAAGGTCTGAAACAAAATAGATACACTTCCAGATTCCTTTTCTCGTTCTGCGGTGGCCAGGTTGCTTTCACTTTATCGATGGTACTTCTGTACTACAGTCACGTTCCAAATGTTCCTTTTTAAAGCTTATTGTGCGATGTTAGTATTTTTCAACTTTTGAGACAATTTTGGATTCCTGTTTACGTTAAAACCGTTTTCAAAATTTGTAAAATATTATGTCTAATATATATTCCTTTAGAGTTAAAACAGCAGTAGATACTTTAGGCGCCCTAGCGGTCCGTGCACATTTCTTTAAAACTTTTGACTCGACTCTATACTGGATATTTAGTTTAGACTGTTGCAATATAGTGTTGTGCACTGGTTTGCTGCGCATCAAGTATCCACAAATCAGTTTCAACATTTGTCGGAGTATTAGTCAAACTTTAGGGATTCGAAATTATAATATTCAACTGTATAATAAACTTTCTATAATCGTGAAGTTTGCAACTTTTCATTTCTGGACGTCTACAGGTCACGACATAACCGATTTGATCGGCGGTTCGCCTGACATATTGTGTCCTGAAGAAAAACATCGGCTACTGGTTGTGGCTTTAAAGTTCCTTTCTGGTTTAGAATATTACTCTCTGCTGTCATACTGTTTGTAGTAACCCAAAACAGATTGTACTTCCAAGTGTATGAACAAAACAGAAAAAAGAAGAAGAAAAAAAGACTGCTTTAAACAGTACACGACCGAAACACATTGGATGTAGAATAATATATTTAAGATGTAATATTAATTGCTAATATTACTTTATGTGTCTGGAACCTCTTACAACGGGTGCAAGCTCAGGAGAGCCTACTTAAAATAATATCAACTAGAATCACAGATGTTGCTTTTTCCGAGTTCCTAAGTAGGCCCCTATGTTTGAGACGTAAATGTACTTCAAAGAGTTTTGGAACGATACTAAATGTACTCACGATCTAAACGCACTTTATTAACTCACACAATAGTATGAAATAGCTACACGCCTGTGACGAAGTATTAGAAATAGTCCAAACCATAGATTATGGTTCATATTTACATTACAAGTCGCGTTTTTCAACATAATGAACACAATCTTACAAGTTGCGAATGAGGGTACTCACTGAGCGATAGGTTTGTGTGTTGTTTAGTGAATACCACGCTTCGCAAACAACACGCAGCGCAAATGTTTCATCAATAAGGGTGTATGTGTATGTGTGTGTGTGTGTGTCTCTCTGTGTGTGTGTGTGTGTGTGTGTGTGTGTGTGTGTCTGTGTGTGTGTGTCTGTGCGTGTGTATGTGTGTGTGTCTGTGTGTGTGTGTGTCTGTGTGTGTGTATGTATGTGTGTGTGTGTCTGTGTGTGTGTGTATGTATGTGTGTGTGTATGTGTGTGTGTGTATGTGTGTGTGTGTGTGTGTGTCTGTGTATGTGTGTATGTGTGTGTGTTTGTGTGTGTGTCTGTGTGTGTGTGTCTATGTGTGTGTGTGTCTGTGTGTGTGTATGTGTGTGTGTGTGTATGTCTGTGTGTGTGTCTGTGTGTGTGTATGTGTGTGTGTGTGTCTGTGTGTGTGTGTATGTGTGTATGTATGTGTGTGGGTGTGTGTGTCTGTGTGTGTATGTATGTGTGTGTGTATGTGTGTGTGTGTGTGTCTGTGTGTGTGTCTGTGTATGTGTGTATGTGTGTGTGTCTGTGTGTGTGTGTGTGTCTGTGTGTATGTGTGTGTGTATGTATGTGTCTGTGTGTGTGTCTGTATGTGTGTGTGGGTGTGTCTGTATGTGTGTGTCTGTGTGTGTGTGTGTCTGTGTGTGTGTGTGTGTGTGTCTGTGTGTGTGTGTGTCTGTGTGTGTATGTGTGTGTGTGTGTGTATGTGTGTGTGTGTGTGTGTCTGTGTGTGTGTGTGTCTGTGTGTGTATGTGTGTGTGTGTGTGTAAGTATGTATGTATGTATGTATGTGTATGTATGTGTGTATGTATCTCCCCCCCTCTCTCTCTCTCTCTCTCTCTCTCTCTCTCTCTCTCTCTCTCTCTGTATATATATATATATATATATATATGTGTGTGTGTGTGTGTGTGTGTGTGTGTGTGTATCTGTGTATGTATGTATGTATATATAGATGATAAAAGAAAACACATGTACAGTATATATGTATTTAAAAACAGTTTAAAAAATATATATGTATCTTCAAAGAGGAACTGCCAAATAACTGCTAAATATGAAGTCATACATATTATGACATAACTGCAGTACAAGGGGATTCATAAATATTTAAATATGTAATGGTTGTTTTATCTAACGCAGAGTATAAGCAAGTGGGCAGAATTTTCCAATAAAATATATTTCTTTTGTCTTTCTTTTCATTTCATCATTGGTGTCTTTGTCATCAAATGGGAAATGGTGAATATAATATCGTTTTGTGCCGCATCATTCATTTAAAGCTGCAATGTCTGGTTTCAATCGTATACAGTCAAGTTCTAAGTTCAAATACAAGCATAACTGCACTTTTAATTCACTCGCGAGTTGTCGTCATTAACGCATATCGTTAAATGCTTACTAGCCAGTTAGAACAATTCTCGCCATTTTGTAATACCGAGCAGATTCTAGCAGCCCTTTCTAGCAGCCAATTACGCTAGTAGCCAATTTCAGCAGACACGCATGGCGACGTTCTAAACACCGGACTCATACGCCTTGTATAATGTGTGTTGTTGTGTGGGCTATACGAAACTAGTTGGACATCCTATATTACCGCAGTACAGACGGATTTTTAAAGTGATACTCCAGATATTATAAAAGTGCTTAATAAAACGGTTAAGTTGTATTTATACGGATATTAGTAACAATAAGACTGTGAAAATTAGTCTTGGTTGTTATTTTGTTTTTGTGTTGTTATTATATAAAGATACTCTTTAAAACTCTAAAATTCTTAAACGCACTCTCTCACAGATGGTTGACCTAATTATTGACCTAACAAGGTATTATATGTCAATATATACATTTGATATGTACCTAAAAGTACTTTATTGAACCATCTACATAAGCACCATATCACATTTATTATTGATATTTTATAATAAAAAAAAATTGAATTATGGGTACGGTCCATAATTCTGAGAAAAATAACGGCTATTTCGAGAGCAGAGGTGTGACGTATTATTTTGAGTCACGTGACGGGCATTTTCCGAATAACCACAGTGTCAAAACGATTTACCAAGCTCGTGTAACGAGAACGCTTTACCGTCCTATGCGACGTAGGGTAAATAGAAAAACAACAACATCGAAAATAAGTTATTAAAAAATAATAAAAACATATACTGAATGATAATAAGCTTATACATTAATTTATTTTAGCAACAGACGCATTGTAAACGTAGACAATCCCGACTGGTTAGGCCTTTGCATCTATAGATACATTTATCGTTAGTCGTACGCGAAAAACTCAAAACATCTGGATCACGAACACCTTCATTTTCCACCATGTAAAATTCATTATTATGCAAAATATGCAATAACAGCTGACTTTGGATAGGAATTGTTACATTTTTAAAGAATACGCTGAACTAGACGATGTTTATATACGATGTATACATTGTATACGAAGGCCGTGTATATAGCTTCCGCTAACGAGGGGTCATTTATATGCACCATCCCACATACAGGGTAGCACACACCGCGGCCTTTAATGGCTATTATATGCACCATCCCACATGCAGGGTAGCACACACCGCGGCCTTTAATGGCTATTATATGTCAAACATTTGATAATTGTGACATATAGTCTTAGATAAGAAACTCGTTCTATTTTTCCATTAGTAGCAAGGTATATTTCATATGTACCACCCCACATGCAGGGTAGCACATACCACGGTCTTTGATATATTAGTGGTGCTGCACTGGCTGTGACGAGAAATTGCCCAACTGGCTCACCGACGAGAGTCGATCCCAAACCAACCAAGTGCCTCACCACTGGGCTACGTACCGCCCCCATCCCCCCACCCCCACCCCCACTTACAGTGCTTAACATAGATGTAGAAAGCACAGGGAAAGGAGAAGACAGCAGAGCTCGTTTCGCCCCTACTAGTACTATTACTGCTACTACTACTACTACTACTACTACTACTACTACTAATACCACTACTACTACTACTACTGCTGCTGCTTCTGTTGCTGCTACTGCTACTACTACCACTGCTGCTGCTGCTGCTACTACTACTACTACTACTACAACTACTACTACTACTACTACTACTACTACTACTACTGCTACTACTACTACTACTACTACTACTGCTACTGCTACTGCTACTACTACTACTACTACACCACTAACTCTAACACTAACGCTACTACTACCACAACCACCACCACTACTACTACTACTACTACTACTACTACTACTGCTACCTAATACTACTACTACTAATACTAATACTACTACTACCACTACCGCTACCACCACTACCGCTACCACCACTACCGCTACCACCACTACTACTACTACTACCACTACAACAACAACAACAACTACTAATAATAATAATATTACCACTACCACTAATACTACCACTACCACTACTACTACTACTACTACTACTACTAGTACCACTACTACTACTGTCACTACCATTACCACTACCACTACCACTATCACTACCACTACTACAACAACAACAACTACTACTACTACAAAAGACTACTACTACTACTACTACTACTACTACTACTACTACGACTACTACCACTACCATTACCAATACCACATTCTCGTTGTATAAGGCAATAGTTCTATAGCGCATGGAAACTGATATTTTCACTGCATCAAAGAATATCATTTCATTCATTCCAACTTTGTTTTCGTGTTATATCCAATTCAGTTTCGAGCACGCTATCCTAGGCAAACACCACATCAATCTGGGCTTTATGTGATGAGTAGTGGTTAATATTAGTGATTAATGAGAATGTTAGAGTCGAGGGTATAGTGGCTTTACACCTACCCGACTGAGCCCTTACAAACAGTGGGTGGAAGCTGGTATAGTGGCTTTACACCTACCGACTGAGCCCTTACAAACAGTGGGTGGGAGCTGGTATAGTGGCTTTACACCTACCTACTGAGCCCTTACAAACAGTGGGTGGGAGCTGGTATAGTGGCTTTACACCTACCCACTGAGTCCTTACAAACAGTGGGTGGGAGCTGGTCTAGTGGCTTTACACCTACCCGCTGAGTCCTTACAAACAGTGGGTGGGAGCTGGTATAGTGGCTTTACACCTACCTACTGAGCCCTTACAAACAGTGGGTGGGAGCTGGTATAGTGGCTTTACACCTACCTACTGAGTCCTTACAAACAGTGGGTGGGAGCTGGTATAGTGGCTTTACACCTACCTACTGAGCCCTTACAAACAGTGGGTGGGAGCTGGTATAGTGGCTTTACACCTACCCGACTGAGCCCTTACAAGCAGTGGGTGGGAGCTGAAACAGTGGCTTTACACCTACCCGCTGAGCCCTTACAAACAGTGGGTGGGAGCTGGTATAGTGGCTTTACGCCTACCCGCTGAGCCCTTACAAACAGTGGGTGGGAGCTGGTATAGTGGCTTTACACCTACCCGCTGAGCCCTTACAAACAGTGGGTGGGAGCTGGTATAGTGGCTTTACACCTACCTACTGAGCCCTTACAAACAGTGGGTGGGAGCTGGTATAGTGGCTTTACACCTACCCGCTGAGCCCTTACAAACAGTGGGTGGGAGCTGGTATAGTGGCTTTACACCTACCCGCTGAGCCCTTACAAACAGTGGGTGGGAGCTGGTATAGTGGCTTTACACCTACCCGCTGAGCCCTTACAAACAGTGGGTGGGAGCTGGTATAGTGGCTTTACACCTACCCGCTGAGCCCTTACAAACAGTGGGTGGGAGCTGGTATAGTGGCTTTACACCTACCCGCTGAGCCCTTACAAACAGTGGGTGGGAGCTGGTATAGTGGCTTTACACCTACCCGCTGAGCCCTTACAAACAGTGGGTGGGAGCTGGTATAGTGGCTTTACACCTACCCGCTGAGCCCTTACAAACAGTGGGTGGGAGCTGGTATAGTGGCTTTACACCTACCCGCTGAGCCCTTACAAACAGTGGGTGGGAGCTGGTATAGTGGCTTTACACCTACCCGCTGAGCCCTTACAAACAGTGGGTGGGAGCTGGTATAGTGGCTTTACACCTACCTACTGAGCCCTTACAAACAGTGGGTGGGAGCTGGTATAGTGGCTTTACACCTACCCACTGAGTCCTTACAAACAGTGGGTGGGAGCTGGTATAGTGGCTTTACACCTACCCGACTGAGCCCTTACAAGCAGTGGGTGGGAGCTGAAACAGTGGCTTTACACCTACCCGCTAAGCCCTTACAAACAGTGGGTGGGAGCTGGTATAGTGGCTTTACACCTACCTACTGAGCCCTTACAAACAGTGGGTGGGAGCTGGTATAGTGGCTTTACACCTACCTACTGAGCCCTTACAAACAGTGGGTGGGAGCTGGTATAGTGGCTTTACACCTACCCGCTGAGCCCTTACAAACAGTGGGTGGGAGCTGGTATAGTGGCTTTACACCTACCTACTGAGCTCTTACAAACAGTGGGTGGGAGCTGGTATAGTGGCTTTACACCTACCCGCTGAGTCCTTACAAACAGTGGGTGGGAGCTGGTATAGTGGCTTTACACCTATCCACTGAGCCCTTACAAACAGTGGGTGGGAGCTGGTATAGTGGCTTTACACCTACCTACTGAGCCCTTACAAACAGTGGGTGGGAGCTGGTATAGTGGCTTTACACCTACCCGCTGAGCCCTTACAAACAGTGGGTGGGAGCTGGTATAGTGGCTTTACACCTACCCGCTGAGCCCTTACAAACAGTGGGTGGGAGCTGGTATAGTGGCTTTACACCTACCTACTGAGCCCTTACAAACAGTGGGTGGGAGCTGGTATAGTGGCTTTACACCTACCCGCTGAGCCCTTACAAACAGTGGGTGGGAGCTGGTATAGTGGCTTTACACCTACCCGCTGAGCCCTTACAAACAGTGGGTGGGAGCTGGTATAGTGGCTTTACACCTACCTACTGAGCCCTTACAAACAGTGGGTGGGAGCTGGTATAGTGGCTTTACACCTACCCACTGAGTCCTTACAAACAGTGGGTGGGAGCTGGTATAGTGGCTTTACACCTACCCGACTGAGCCCTTACAAGCAGTGGGTGGGAGCTGAAACAGTGGCTTTACACCTACCCGCTAAGCCCTTACAAACAGTGGGTGGGAGCTGGTATAGTGGCTTTACACCTACCTACTGAGCCCTTACAAACAGTGGGTGGGAGCTGGTATAGTGGCTTTACACCTACCTACTGAGCCCTTACAAACAGTGGGTGGGAGCTGGTATAGTGGCTTTACACCTACCCGCTGAGCCCTTACAAACAGTGGGTGGGAGCTGGTATAGTGGCTTTACACCTACCTACTGAGCTCTTACAAACAGTGGGTGGGAGCTGGTATAGTGGCTTTACACCTACCCGCTGAGTCCTTACAAACAGTGGGTGGGAGCTGGTATAGTGGCTTTACACCTATCCACTGAGCCCTTACAAACAGTGGGTGGGAGCTGGTATAGTGGCTTTACACCTACCTACTGAGCCCTTACAAACAGTGGGTGGGAGCTGGTATAGTGGCTTTACACCTACCCGCTGAGCCCTTACAAACAGTGGGTGGGAGCTGGTATAGTGGCTTTACACCTACCCGCTGAGCCCTTACAAACAGTGGGTGGGAGCTGGTATAGTGGCTTTACACCTACCTACTGAGCCCTTACAAACAGTGGGTGGGAGCTGGTATAGTGGCTTTACAAATACCCGCTGAGTCCTTACAAACAGTGGGTGGGAGCTGGTATAGCGGCTTTACACCTACCTACTGAGTCCTTACAAGCAGTGGGTGGGAGCTGGTATAGTGGCTTTACACCTACCGACTGAGCCCTTACAAACAGTGGGTGGGAGCTGGTATAGTGGCTTTACACCTACCGACTGAGCCCTTACAAACAGTGGGTGGGAGCTGGTATAGTGGCTTTACACCTACCGAAAGAGCCCTTACAAACAGTGGCTGGTAGCTGGTATAGTGGCTTTACACCTACCTACTGAGCCCTTACAAACAGTGGGTGGGAGCTGGTATAGTGGCTTTACACCTACCTACTGAGCCCTTACAAACAGTGGGTGGGAGCTGGTATAGTGGCTTTACACCTACCCTACTGAGCCCTTACAAACAGTGGGTGGGAGCTGGTATAGTGGCTTTACACCTACCCACTGAGCCCTTACAAACAGTGGGTGGGAGCTGGTATAGTGGCTTTACACCTACCTACTGAGCCCTTACAAACAGTGGGTGGGAGCTGGTATAGTGGCTTTACACCTACCCGCTGAGCCCTTACAAGCAGTGAGTGGGAGCTGAAACAGTGGCTTTACACGTACCCGCTGAGCCCTTACAAACAGTGGGTGGGAGCTGGTATAGTGGCTTTACACCTACCCGCTGAGCCCTTACAAGCAGTGAGTGGGAGCTGAAACAGTGGCTTTACACGTACCCGCTGAGCCCTTACAAACAGTGGGTGGGAGCTGGTATAGTGGCTTTACACCTACCCGCTGAGCCCTTACAAACAGTGGGTGGGAGCTGGTATAGTGGCTTTACGCCTACCCACTGAGCCCTTACAAACAGTGGGTGGGAGCTGGTATAGTGGCTTTACACGTACCCGCTGAACCCTTACAAACAGTGGGTGGGAGCTGGTATAGTGGCTTTACACGTACCCGCTGAGCCCTTACAAACAGTGGGTGGGAGCTGGTATAGTGGCTTTACACCTACCTACTGAGCCCTTACAAACAGTGGGTGGGAGCTGGTATAGTGGCTTTACACCTACCCGCTGAGCCCTTACAAACAGTGGGTGGGAGCTGGTATAGTGGCTTTACACCTACCTACTGAGCCCTTACAAACAGTGGGTGGGAGCTGGTATAGTGGCTTTACACCTACCTACTGAGCCCTTACAAACAGTGGGTGGGAGCTGGTATAGTGGCTTTACACCTACCGACTGAGCCCTTACAAACAGTGGGTGGGAGCTGGTATAGTGGCTTTACACCTACCGACTGAGCCCTTACAAACAGTGGGTGGGAGCTGAAACAGTGGCTTTACACCTACCCGCTGAGCCCTTACAAACAGTGGGTGGGAGCTGGTATAGTGGCTTTACACCTACCTACTGAGCCCTTACAAACAGTGGGTGGGAGCTGGTATAGTGGCTTTACACCTACCCGCTGAGCCCTTACAAACAGTGGGTGGGAACTGGTATAGTGGCTTTACACCTACCTACTGAGCCCTTACAAACAGTGGGTGGGAGCTGGTATAGTGGCTTTACACCTACCCACTGAGTCCTTACAAACAGTGGGTGGGAGCTGGTATAGTGGCTTTACACCTACCCACTGAGCCCTTACAAACAGTGGGTGGGAGCTGGTATAGTGGCTTTACACCTACCTACTGAGCCCTTACAAACAGTGGGTGGGAGCTGGTATAGTGGCTTTACACCTACCCGCTGAGCCCTTACAAACAGTGGGTGGGAGCTGGTATAGTGGCTTTACACCTACCCGCTGAGTCCTTACAAACAGTGGGTGGGAGCTGGTATAGTGGCTTTACACCTACCCGCTGAGCCCTTACAAACAGTGGGTGGGAGCTGGTATAGTGGCTTTACACCTACCCAGTGAACCCTTACAAACAGTGGGTGGGAGCTGGTATAGTGGCTTTACACCTACCTACTGGGCCCTTACAAACAGTGGGTGGGAGCTGGTATAGTGGCTTTACACCTACCGACTGAGCCCTTACAAACAGTGGGTGGGAGCTGGTATAGTGGCGTTACGCCTACCTACTGAGCCCTTACAAACAGTGGGTGGGAGCTGGTATAGTGGCTTTACACGTACCCGCTGAGCCCTTACAAACAGTGGGTGGGAGCTGGTATAGTGGCTTTACACCTACCCGCTGAGCCCTTACAAACAGTGGGTGGGAGCTGGTATAGTGGCTTTACACCTACCTACTGAGCCCTTACAAACAGTGGGTGGGAGCTGGTATAGTGGCTTTACACCTACCCGCTGAGTCCTTACAAACAGTGGGTGGGAGCTGGTATAGTGGCTTTACACCTACCCGCTGAGCCCTTACAAACAGTAGGTGGGAGCTGGTCTAGTGGCTTTACACCTACCCACTGAACCCTTACAAACAGTGGGTGGGAGCTGGTATAGTGGCTTTACACCTACCCGCTGAGTCCTTACAAACAGTGGGTGGGAGCTGGTATAGTGCCTTTACACCTACCCGCTGAGCCCTTACAAACAGTGGGTGGGAGCTGGTATAGTGGCTTTACACCTACCCACTGAACCCTTGCAAACAGTGGGTAGGAGCTGGTATAGTGGCTTTACACCTACCTACTGAACCCTTACAAACAGTGGGTGGGAGCTGGTATAGTGGCTTTACACCTACATACTGAGCCCTTACAAACAGTGGGTGGGAGCTGGTATAGTGGCTTTACACCTACATACTGAGCGCTTACAAACAGTGGGTGGGAGCTGGTATAGTGGCTTTACAACTACCTACTGAGCGCTTACAAACAGTGGGTGGGAGCTGGTACATTGGCTTTACACCTACCTACTGAGTCCTTACAAACAGTGGGTGGGAGCTGGTATAGTGGCTTTACGCCTACCCGCTGAGCCCTTACAAACAGTGGGTGGGAGCTGGTATAGTGGCTTTACGCCTACCCGCTGAGCCCTTACAAACAGTGGGTTGGAGCTGGTATAGTAGCTTTACACCTACCTACTGAACCCTTACAAACAGTGGGTGGGAGCTGGTATAGTGGCTTTACACCTACCCGCTGAGCCCTTACAAACAGTGGGTGGGAGCTGGTATAGTGGCTTTACGCCTACCCGCTGAGCCCTTACAAACAGTGGGTGGGAGCTGGTATAGTGGCTTTACGCCTACCCGCTGAGCCCTTACAAACAGTGGGTGGGAGCTGGTATAGTGGCTTTACGCCTACCCGCTGAGCCCTTACAAACAGTGGGTGGGAGCTGGTATAGTAGCTTTACACCTACCTACTGAACCCTTACAAACAGTGGGTGGGAGCTGGTATAGTGGCTTTACACCTACCCGCTGAGCCCTTACAAACAGTGGGTGGGAGCTCGTAGCAGCCTTTGAAACGCGTAATACTAGCCTTGAGTCTGATGCCACTGCGTCATCGAGGTCAGTAACAGACAGAAGAAGAAGAAGAAGAAGAATATGATGATAAAAACAATGAAGAAGTATTTTGTTTCTCATTTCTCATTTTAGTTACGGTTTTATTGGCGTTATACACATTGTTAAGGACAACAAAGATTTGTAAGAGACGCCTATGGCCACGGCTAGAAATAATGCAGCAAGGGATGTTTTGCATGCACATTTCATAGGACAGTGTATATCATGGCATTTGATATACCAATTGTGGGGCACTGATTGGAATAGGAAAACCCAAATGACCCACATATTATATTGTTCGACCATTTGATGTAACCCCCACACCCTCCAAGAAGAAGCAGAAATGTTTCATTTGACTATACACGACTCATTTATTTACGGTTTCGTTGGCGTCAACCGTGTGGTTAAGAATCACAAAAACACATTGAGAGATGAAATGGGCCACTCCTAACGATAAAAGACCAATGCGATTAAATAAGTTAAATATTTTGTATGCAGTATTCAAGCATGGTAGCATAATGTAGGGTTTGGTTGAACAACTTTCAAAATCACTTTAAAACCGGTTTTTAATGTACATCAGTACGCTTATTTCAGTCATTCAATTCGCTCTGGTTTATGTACAATTATAGTTTAGTTATGAGCTTTAGAAGTGAGCCAGTCAAAATATCCCTCACACGATCAATTCACTACAGTCAATAGTATGACAGACCATGGGTGTAACTGCATGGACGATGCGTATTCAGTTGAGACTATGTATGACTCACTTTTTAAAATTCGAAACGAAATTTGTTTTTGTTAAAACGTTCTACAACAGACTAATCCACATTGTGTTGTATTAGATGGTTCATCAGACTATTGTCATTTAAAACAGGTTGTTGTGTAATACAGTCCACATTGTGTTTTCCAATATATATATATATATATATATATATATATATATATATATATATATATATATATACATGTATATATATATATATATATATATATATATACATACACACGCACGCACGTACGCACGCAAGTACACACACACACACACATATACACACACACACAAACACACACACACACATACATACACATACAGACATACAGACATATATGTATATATACATACATACATACGTGCATACGTACCTATACATATACATATACGTTGTGGCACGTTTTGCGACAATTTAAGGAAATCGGCGTGAAATGGTCAGATTTTGGCGAATGCACGTGAATGTTGAGGAAAAGATTGTGGTAGTGATGGGTATTTAAAGCTGCAATGCTCGCAATGATGCCTCATTTCCATTTCGACGTAGACCAGTTACAAGATACCAAGACTAAGCCTGCCGAATCGAAACATTGCAATAGGCCGCCTCCAGTTAGATGAATCGCAGTCAGCAGTCGCACGCCACATGAACGTCCATCAGAGCACCATTTCTCGTCTCTGGGACAGGTACCAGGTGTTTCTATCAGCTCAAGAGCGGCCCCTAAATGGAAGACCTCGCATAACACCTGCAGCACAAGATCGCTACATCCGGGTTCTGCACTTGCGTCACCGAACTGCCACAGCAACGAACACTGATGGACGCATACATGGTTTGAGAAGGTTGTCTGCACAAACCATTCGGAACCGACTTCGAGAAGCTGGTTTACGGGCTAGGATACCGTATGTTGGCCCCGTCCTGCGGCGTCAACATCGACATTTACGTGTTCGCTGCTGCACGAATGTACAGGGGTGGAACTTGGGAAACTGGCGGCGAGTAGGGTTCAGCGACGAGTCACGTTTCCTTCTACAGCGACGAGATGGACCACATCGTGTGTACAGACACCGCAGTGAACGTTTTGCAAACAGCTGCGTCACCCAAGTTGACAGATTCGTTGGAGGGAGTGTCATGATGTGGGAAGCCATCTCCTACACCGGCAGAAGTGAACTTGTGTTCAACCTGACAGATGTAAGCTACCGGGATGAAATTCTTCGCCGTCACATGCTTCCCATTTTGGATAGGCAGAGAGAACTCTTTTTCCACGGACAATGCCAAGCTGTATACGGCACGTGTAACAATGGATGTGCTGCCACGGTCATCAAGATCGACAGATCTCAACCCCATTGAACATTTATGAGAGGAACTGAACAGACGTGTACGCCAGCGTGACCCGGAGCCTCAGACGCGTTTGCAACTGTCACATGCACTGCAGAAAGAATGAGCTAGAATTCCACGTGCCCGGATTCAGAGACTCATTCAGTCTATACAAAGGAGATGTCGCGCAATGATTGCTGCTGCTAGTGGCCACACAAGGTACTGATTTCAGCGCCCTCGTGCGACGCTGCTTGGTGACGAAAACGCCTCCACTGCCGTCAGTCCATAGCAAGATCTTTGTCACATACTCATGTCAAATCTGACTGATACGATCATAAATAATGAAATTATGCTACTTTGTATTAAAGAGATAATTCCATGAATATTTCGCCTATGCGTTTCTTTTTTGACAGCGTATATATATATATATATATATATATATATATATATATATATATATATATATATATATATATGCGTGTGTGTGTATGTGTGTGTGTGTATGTATATATAGACTGTGTGTATTGTAGTATTAGTACTACTTCTCATTTTAACAGGGTTCCCAGTTTGTGTGTATTGTAATATTAGTATGCTTCTCATTTTAACAGCGTGTCCAGACTGTGTGTATTGTAGTATGTGTACTGTCTGTCATATTAACAGGGTGCCCAGACTGTGTGTATTGTTTTATTAGTACTGTTTGTCATTTTAATATGGTACCCAGACTGTGGATATTGTAGTATTAGTACTGTTTGTAGGGACTTACGGCCTTTATTCATTGTATTTTTTCGAGATACTGATTGTTATTCAAAATTTCAATTTTATCGATCTGTGAAATTTGCTGGGGTATTTTTATTTAATTGTTGCATTTTGATGTGGTTCATCATTTAATGTTTGACACCCAATAGTCAACTTATTTTTCATGCTGGAATGTCGTTATTCTGTTCTATTATTTTGAAAGTGTGTTTCTTTTTTTTAAAACAACTAATTCTGTGGGTATTCAATAGTTCAATGAGACGACTGTGCCACGCCTGTGTCAATGCTCAAGGTGGACACACTAGCTACTGATTGTGTGAACTGCGCTCTGGACCCCCTTTAGTGATGTGGCTCATTTGCATATCGCAGGTGCGCCTTTTTCATGGACTATTGCTCGTTTCCATACCTTCGGACATTTCTCTTTCCATGTTACAACTTTTCATACACCGCAGTAAAAACGTATCATGAATTATCTTTGTCTTTGTGTGTCACTTCTACGTTTGCCTTTTAGTATACTTTAATGCACTTGGTTTAACATAGAACTATGGTTTCAGATGTAGTTTGCGGTTGTCTATGAAAAACGTTACATATAAACAGATAATGATATTCGGCACCTCTGTCGTTCATTTCACAAAGTGTGCGAAGTCTGTTTTATAAATAGATATTATTCCATCGTCCGGTTGCATTTGGTAGATAGTGGTTCGCAGTTTTGTATTTAATGACGTTGGACCAGATATTTTCGGGTAAAATGTTAAAATATTTGTCTAAGTTAAGATCAGGCAAAACTTGCTTCACAAATGTAACCACACCTTAAATTATAGTTTAACAGAGAGAGAGAGAGAGAGAGAGAGAGAGAGAGAGAGAGAGAGAGAGAGAGAGAGAGAGAGAGAGAGAGAGAGAGAGAGAGAGAGATTAAATTATTGTCATCTCATATTTTATTTATTTATTTAAAGTTTCATCTGTTTGTAACCCGGTGAATGTTTGAATCCATATAAGCTATAGTGCTAATGGCTTTATTAATTTTCCTTCACGGGTGCCTGGCTAACCGGGACAGACAACGTTCTCACGACACGTTCGCAGCATTTTTAATCATACATTTATATTGGGTTTACCTCTGTCATCTGACACTTAAACACGATGTTGACATCCTATAAATTACGGTCATTATCATATAATACACGTTTCTTCGCCTCGGTGAGAACGTACTATGAAAAAAGATCTTTAAAAATGCCGAAGCAGTCATTTAAGTTCGTTTTACCTCTGTCATCTGGCGTTTAGCAAGGTAACACGGGTTTGTCTTTCTTCTAGCAACACAAAACAACTTGTTTTCCCACGATGAGGATAACCTGTGACAAACGCATCTTCTGTTTTCACCCTGTTGACTCATACCATGCCATTAAATTGTTGATGGTGCAAGTGTGATTGCGAATAATGTTTACATGCTCATATACCACTAGAGTTTCGAGTATGTCCGTCCCGGGGCCTGTCTGAGGATAGTCAGGGGCTTGTCCCGGGACAGAAACAAATTAAGGGGACAATTTTGAAATTTACATCCAAAAATTAAATAGTGGGTTTTTAAAATTCTGATGCGCATCTCTAATTAATACAGTTAATAAAGAAAATTCTACTCATTAAATTTGGTCGCTTGATTACATCGGGCAGGGGGGGGGGGGGGGGGGGGGGAGTACTTTTTTTTAATTACACGATTACAAAGTATTCAATTTTTCAAAGTATAACCGCTTCACAGGTGAAGGAATCAATATTCGGCACCTCTTTGACGTGTCCCTTCTTATGTGAGCCCTAACAGGTAAACTATTCATAATAACTTATTACTATGTTAAAATAAACGAATTTCAGAAGTTTGTATGTTTTACTTAATGAACCCACTAGAGCATATTGATTTATTAATCATCGGCTATTGCAGGTAAACGATTTGGTAATTTTGACACAGGGTCTTAGAGAGGAAACCCGCTAAAGTTTTCCATTAGTGGCAAGGGGCCATTTATATGCACCATCCCACATACATGGTAGCACACACTGCGGTCTTTAATGGCTATTATATGTCAAACATTTATATGATTGTGACATATAGTCTTAGAAAAGAAACTCATTCTATTTTTTCCATTAGTAGCAAGGTATCTTTTATATGTACCACCCCACAGGCAGGGTAGCACATACCACGATCTTTGATATATCAGTGGTGGTGCACCGGCTGTGACGATAAATTGCCCAAGTGGCTCACCGACGGGAATCGATCCCAAACCAAACACACCTCCCCCCCCATTACAGTGCTTACCATAGATGTAGAAAGCAAAGTGGAAGGGGAAGGCAGCAGATCTCTTTTCGCCCCTCCACCCAGTTTTATATGTCTAAAATGTAAAAGGTTATACTACTACTACTACTACTACTACTACTACAACTGCTACTGCTACTGCTACTGCTGCTGTTACTGCTACTACTAATACTAATACCTATAACACCTAATAGAATAGGATTTCAGTTATATATTCTCGTTTTATAAGGCAATAGTTATATAACGCATGGAAACTGACATTTTCACTACATCAAGGAAATATCATTTCATTCATTTCAACTTTATTTTCGTGTTATATCCAATTGAGGTTCAAGCACGCTATCCTAGGCAAACACCACATCAATCTGGGCTTTATGTGATGAGTATTGGTTAATAATAGTGATTAATGAGAATATTAGAGCCGAGGGTATAGTCGCTTTACACCTACCCGCTGAGCCCTTACAAACAGTGGGTGGGAGCTGGTAGCCACTGCGTCATCGAGGTCAGTAACGGAGGAAGAAGAAGAAGAATATGATGATGAAAACAGTGAAGAAGTATTTTGTTTCTCATTTCTCATTTTTTTACGGTTTTATTGGCGTTATACACATTGTTAAGGACAACAAAGATTTGAAAGAGATTCCCATGGCCACGCCTAGAAATAAAGCAGCAAGGGATGTTTTGCATGCACTTTTCATAGGACAGTATATATCACGGCATTTGATATACCAATGGGGCATTGGTTGGAATGGGAAAACCCAAATAACCCACATAGATTATTCGACCATTTGATGTAACCCCCACCCCTCCAAGAAGAAGAAATGTTTCCTTTTACTATGCACACGACTCATTTATTTACGGTTTTATTGGCGTCACCCGTGTGGTTAAGAATCACAAAAAAACCCACTGAGAGATGAGATGAAGTGGGCCACTCCTGCTAGGCGATTAACTAAATTAAATATTTTGTATGCAGTATTCAAGCATGGTATCGTAGTGTAGGCGTTGGTTGAACAACTTTCAAAAGAACTTTAAAGGATACCAGTAACCTCGTCTCGGTCTATCAGTTCGCTCTGGTTTATGGACAATTATAATTTAGCTATGAGCTTTAGAAGTGAGCCAGCCAAAATATCTCTCACACGATCAATTCACTACAGTTAGTAGTATAATACACCACGGGTGTAACTGCATGAACGATGTGTATTCAGTTGAGACTATGTATGACTCACTTTTTAAAGTTCGAAATGAAATTTGTTTTTCTTAAAACGTTCTACAACAGACTAGTGTCATTTAAGACAGGTTGTTGTGTAATACAGTCCACATTGTGTTGTGTTAGATGGTTTGCCAATATATATATATATATATATATATATATATATATATATATATATACTTAACCAAAAAGGTTCAGCAAGTTTTTGTAAATGACTGGTGCTTCCAAATAAATTAAAATAAAGTGATAAAACTTGGTAACATGTTAGTTGCATATGCCCTGTCGCTTTGGGTAATGAAAAGAACACCATTTATCATATCGCACGCCGCTATGTGTACTGCACGTGCAAACGCGGTGCGCTCGTGCTATCGCAGAAGCGCGTGCAATACGGATGTATTGAAATCACATTTTGATGCACTGAACCAACATTATCCAAAAACAAAAGGAAGAATTTATCCTGTTATAATGGGTCGCCGTCCAGGTTTAACGGAAAATCAACGTCATGAAGCAATGGGACGGCTTAACGCCGGCCAACGCGTACACGACGTCGCTCAGTACTTTCGTGTTCATGACAGTACCATATCACGACTCCGACAATGCGTACACCAAACTGGGCAAGTGCGAGATCGACCACGTTCTGGTAGACCACGATTAACTACTCCAAGAAGGGAAGATAGGTATTTAGTGACGTCATCTCGACGTCACAGGTTCGAAAGTGCTCCTCGTTTAGCCCGTACTTTGCAGCAAACCACAGGCACTAGAATTCATACTCAAACTGTCCGTAACCGTCTCCATGCTGCTGGATTACACGCACGTCGCCCTGTTGTTGCTGTTCCGCTGACAGCGCGTCACATTGAGGAACGTCTGAGATGGGCCAGAATACACCAACACTGGCGACGCAGACAATGGGATCAGACATTATTCACAGACGAATCCAGGTTTTGTGTTCAGTTTGCGGATGGTAGGCGTCGTGTATGGAGGCGACGGGGAGAACGATATGATGCAAACAACGTCATTCAGCATGACCGATATGGTGGCGGCAGCGTCATGGTCTGGGCCTGCATTCATGGTGGAGGTAAAATAGATCTCGTTTTCATTCACGGAAACATGACTGCTCAACGTTACTGCGACGAGATGATTACACCAGTGGTCATTCCATTCCTGCAGCAGCATCCTGGCTTTCTGTTTCAACATGTTAACGCTAGACCACATACCGCTAGGCTAACCACTAATCTTCTTGAGCGGAACCACATCCAAGTGTTGAACTGGCCACCAAAGTCCCCTGACTTGTCCCCAATTGAACATGCATGGGACCTACTGGGCCGTAGGGTATGCCAAAACCATCCTCATATCCTTAATGTCCATGACCTACAAATTGCTCTGAACCGGGAATGGAACGCAATTACTGTTCCTGAGATTAATTGTCTCATTAGAAGCATGAGACGACGATGTACTGCTGTCATCAATGTCGCTGGTGCACACACACATTAATGAGCCTCTCTCAACATTTTGGTAGATGTACCCCTCCGTTTCATCAGTTGACATTAAAGTGACGACATTGACACCGTGACAACGTCTTACTGCTGGCTACATTCAGAAATGCTGTATCAATGAAATAATGTGTACAAATAAATTCAACATCCAATCAGGTTGTCTGTATTTCATGTCTTGTACGTAAGTGCTAAACGTATTTGGCACAGTATATATATATATATATATATATATATATATATATATATATATATATATTGTAATGGACCCTACTAATGTGTCCATTAATTATTATGAGTATTTATAGTAATGTACGAAATCACGTTAATGGCAAACAGCTGATTTTGACACTTTAGCTGAGAGTAAATTCATTTTACTTAATAAGACGATATTTCAATGAACTTGTTACTATGTACATGTTGGTACTGATTTCACTGTACTCTAAATAACGTAGAATTATGTTATTTCCCTTAGTTAATGTTATTTTGGTGTTTAAAATATTCCTATTTATGCGCCTTTTCGCAGACGAATTCATCGTTGTCTGCCATATTGACTTCACCGGGGTTCTTGCCACAGGGTTCGAAAATACAACACGTGTTAAAATAAGTTGATTTGTTAACTTTAAAACGTTGTAGAATGATGTTAAATGACATAGCTATTTGTTTATAATGTGTACAGAATTACTCTGATATGCTGTATGAGTATACTGGTGACTTTTTATAGGACTTGGTAGTCTATTTTTATAGCACAGCTTTTGGATACATTACCATAAAATAAGGGGGCATATTTTTATGTCGACTTATATCGTAAAATGAATTGTTGGAATAATATTAAGTATTGCTGTGCCCCACTAATTCCGTGTGGGGCAGAGTTTGCCCCTTAGTATTTACTGTATGAAAACTAAGAAAACAAGTAGCAACAAACGTAAATGTTCAAAGCAAGTCGAACGGCCGACTCGATGTTTGTTTTATAAATTGTGCAGCCAATACTTAGTTGATTTTGGGGCAGTAACTTGTGTACATGAATGCTCTGTACTAGTAGATTCAGGATCCGTGTGGGGCAGAACGTTATTTATTAGGTTATTTAGCATTTTTTGTGTGAAATAGATCCGATCTGGTGTATTGGCAAACCAAATTACGTAACGCGGTTGTTTAGATGACGTCATGTGACGTCATATGAAAAGTATTAAAAGCGCGAAGGAATGTTTGTTTATCACTTTGCACTTCGGTGTTAAAGTCATGGCATCTAAAATAATAGTAAACAGAAAATGGAAGATTACCTTTATGACAAATAGTTAACTATTTAGGCCTGACATTTGGAATGGAGACTGACACTGTTTACAAGCAATTTAAAGCATTAAAATCAAATGAAATTATGATTTTGCCTGCATTCCTATTACACTACTTTTGCTAAGTTCGTAGCTCAGCTTCACTTGAAACACCAGACAGGATCTACTGGATAATGATGTTGATGTTGCTATGTTATTTTGGCTGCCTATCTGCTGCAGTAAATAAATATGAACTGATGTTTTCTACCATTCCTGACTTGTTCCTTTTGTTAGCCGGGTGACTTACAATATATATAAATATAAATATATATATATAGATAGATAGATAGATAGATAGATAGATAGATAGATAGATAGATAG
>NC_054710.1:2477710-2560210 GCF_016097555.1 Gigantopelta aegis
TGGCTAAAAGAAATTTGAACTCTTAGTCAAACTGGATAATACTAATAAAAACGCTAGAGTGAGCCCAGAGATAAATATAAATGGTGTTCCATGCTCCTTAGTTTGGACAACACAAATGTCAATATTAAAAAGACAATATCAAAAATGTAGATACCTATTCAACAAAAGCTGTCAGTTATTAACTGTGTAAATGAGCACAACCCCTTTACACAGGGTGGAGATCGTTGAGAGATCGTTGAGATATGAATCAATGAGCATCCAGCGATCACCAAGATCTCTCAATGATCTGCCAGTGATCTCCACGGTCGTCACTGTCTCCTCAAAGTTTTGACTCAGTCCAAAACAATCTCTCAACGATCTCCAAGGGAAGCAATCTCTCAACGAACTCTCAACGATCTCTCAATCATCTCAATGAATGTTCAGCAATTTGTCAACCATCTCATCGATCTGCCAATGATCTCTCAGCGATCTGTCAATGAACGCCAAATATTTCCACCCGAAAATTGCATTTTTGATCACACAACGAGCGCACAAGGATCTCCCAAACATTTGCACAGAAACGGCTTGTTCGAGGCTTTAGGAGATCGTTGAGAGATCGGGCCAATTTTTTATCTTGCAATGGTCACCCAACGATCTCCGTGTGTGTAAAGGGGGCCTTAGCCATATAAGACAAACAATGATAATTATTAAACAGACTATAGCTAAAATTAGGCCATGCTGTAAGTACAAGCTTCAAAATCTGGGCAGCCATATTGCGTTATGCCACGTGGAGGGAATTAAAAATATGCTTGGATGTTTACGTTAACAGATGAAATAAAACATTTATTTCATTTATGGATTCATAAATTACAGTAAGATATGTATTGACGCTTTTATGTAAACTCATGTAGGTTGATATACAAGGTTAATCATTTAAGCGGTGACAGACACGTGTTGACAGGTGATACAAAAACACGTTGATCGAGGCTGGCAAACGTATACGTTTAGTACATTAATTCAGAGGGTTTTTTTAATCAAATTGTTATCTATCAGTTTTATACATGTATTCACAATCAAGATGTGTTATTTTATAAATTAAATTTGTTTGTTTGTTTACAAACATACCACAACACTTGTTTCGAGACGTAACATGCGCAGACTTTTGTGCCGCGCAGATTAAGGTGACATGAGTATACTGGTTACACTTGTAAATTAGAAACCCTGTCGCGTATGTTCAAAAGACTTTGGAAAAATCTATATACTGTCCAGTTTAAACGTAATGAAAATTAATAACATAAACTGGTACGAGTATACTGGTCGAATACTGGGTGCACTGCCCTAAATTTTGAGTTTAAGTTTTTTTAAAATGTAGAAAAAAAAACCCTAACAAAAACAAATCGTCAAATACATTAGCAAATCACGATAAGATGTAATATATTTAATGTATACGAATGAACGAATGGATGAATGAATGAATGAGTGAGTGCATGTTTAACGACACCCAGCACAAAAATATATTGGCTATTGGGTATCACATAGTGGTATTAAATCAAAAACGATGGTGCGGCAAGTGTCTCTAGCCGTCATTGTTTTCTTCCTATCTTTGAATTTAACAGTTGGCAGTGGCGTAGCGTGGGCTAGGCCACCGGGGCCGTTGCACTGGCTGCAAAATTCCCAAGGGGCGCAAAATTATAAAAAAAAAAAGGGTGAAAAAGGGTAAAAGGAAAAAATCTTCAAAAGAAAAGAAGTCAAGGAATAAATATCAAAGGGGTGGATGGAACAAGTGAAGAATGTAAAAGGAAAACAAGTCAAGGAATAAATATCAAACGGGTGGATGGAACAAGTGAAGAAAGTAAAAGGAAAACAAGTCAAGGAATAAATATCAAAGGGGTGGATGGAACAAGTGAAGACAGTAAAAGGAAATCAAGTCAAGGAATAAATATCAAAGAGGTGGATGGAACAAGTGAAGAAGGTAAAAGAAAAACAAGTCAAGGAATAAATATCAAAGGGGTGGATGGAACAAGTGAAGAAAGTAAAAGGAAAACAAGTCCAGGAATAAATATCAAAGGGGTGGATGGAACAAGTGAAGAAGGTAAAAAGAAAACAATTCCAGGAATAAATATCAAAGAGGTGGATGGAACAAGTGAAGAAGGTAAAAGGAAAACAAGTCAAGGAATAAATATCAAAGGGGTGGATGGAACAAGTGAAGAAAGTAAAAGGAAAACAAGTCCAGGAATAAATATCAAAGGGGTGGATGGAACAAGTGAAGAAAGTAAAAGGAAAACAAGTCCAGGAATAAATATCAAAGGGGTGGATGGAACAAGTGTAAAGAGTAAAAGGAAAACAAGTTCAGGAATAAATATCAAAGGGGTGGATGGAACAAGTGAAGAAAGTAAAATGAAAACCAGTCCAGGAATAAATATCAAAGGGGTGGATGGAACAAGTGAGGAAAGTAAAAGGAAAACAAGTCCAGGAATAAATATCAAAGGGGTGGATGGAACAAGTGAAGAAAGTAAAATGAAAACAAGTCAAGGAATAAATATCAAAGGGGTGGATGGAACAAGTGTAGAGAGTAAAATGAAAACAAGTCAAGGAATAAATATCAAAGGGGTGGATGGAACAAGTGAAGAAAGTAAAAGGAAAACCAGTCCAGGAATAAATATCAAAGGGGTGGATGGAACAAGTGAAGAGAGTAAAAGGAAAACAAGTCAAGGAATAAATATCAAAGGGGTGGATGGAACAAGTGAAGAGAGTAAAAGGAAAACAAGTCAAGGAATAAATATCAAAGGGGTGGATGGAACAAGTAAAACAAGTAAAAAGAAAACAAGTCAAGGAATAAATATCAAGATGGAACAAGTGAAGAAAGTAAAAGGAAAACAAGTCAAGGAATAAATATCAAAGGGGTGGATGGAACAAGTGAAGACAGTAAAAGGAAAACCAGTCCAGGAATAAATATCAAAGGGGTGGATGGAACAAGTGAAGAAAGTAAAAGGAAAACCAGTCCAGGAATAAATATCAAAGGGGTGGATGGAACAAGTGAAGAGAGTAAAAGGAAAACCAGTCAAGGAATAAATATCAAAGGCGTGGATGGAACAAGTGAGGAAAGTAAAAGGAAAACCAGTCCAGGAATAAATATCAAAGGGGTGGATGGAACAAGTGAAGAGAGTAAAAGGAAAACCAGTCAAGGAATAAATATCAAAGGGTTGGATGGAACAAGTAAAATAAGTAAAAAGAAAACAAGTCAAGGAATAAATATCAAAGGGGTGGATGGAACAAGTGAAGAAAGTAAAAGGAAAACAAGTCCAGGAATAAATATCAAAGGGGTGGATGGAACAAGTGAAGAGAGTAAAAGGAAAACCAGTCCAGGAATAAATATCAAAGGGGTGGATGGAACAAGTAAAAGGAAAACAAGTGAATAAAAGAAAGTGGAACAAAAGAGTAAAAAGAAAACAAGTCAAGGAATAAATATCAAAGGGGTGGATGGAACAAGTGAAGAAGGAATCCAGGAAAATATCAAAGGGGTGGATGGAACAAGTGAAGAGAGTAAAAGGAAAACAAGTCCAGGAATAAATATCAAAGGGGTGGATGGAACAAGTGAAGAAAGTAAAAGTGAATAAAATCAAAGTCAAGGAATAAAATGAAAACAATCAAGGAATAAATATCAAAGGGGTGGATGGAACAAGTGTAGAGAGTAAAATGAAAACAAGTCAAGGAATAAATATCAAAGGGGTGGATGGAACAAGTGAAGAAAGTAAAATGAAAACAAGTCCAGGAATAAATATCAAAGGGGTGGATGGAACAAGTGAAGAAAGGAAAAGGAAAACAAATCCAGGAATAAATATCAAAGGGGTGGATGGAACAAGTGAAGAAAGTAAAAGGAAAACAAGTCAAGGAATAAATATCAAAGGGGTGGATGGAACAAGTGAAGAAAGTAAAAGGAAAAAAGTCCAGGAAAAAAAGTCAAACAAATAAAAAAACATATATAATCATTTTTAATTTATGCTTGTACTATTTGGGTTTAAAAAATATAATTTCCAGACTAATGCATGCACACACATACACGTTGACACACATATACTGAACAAAATAAGAAACTTCCGCTAACTTTGCTTGAACATAACTTGATGAAAACAAACCGGGGGAGTAAGTGTTATATATGCGTTTAAAGAGTGTTCCATGATGCATCGTTTGGTGCAAAAATCATGGCCATAGGTTAACAGAAACTGGGAGAAATTTTGACCAAGTGTGGTAGGGGTGTTAAAAAAAAAAAAACCCACTTAATAACGGGTATGACCACCTCTTGAATTGACCACTGCAGTGCATCGCAGGCGCATAGAATTGACTAAAATTTTGATTTCTGCCTGTGCAATATTGTTCATTCCTGAATGAGCGCTTGACGAAGTTGGTTGACGTTAGCGGGTGGGTTGGGACGACGCCTCAATCGTCTGTCCAGACTATCCCAGACATGCTCGATGGGGTTGAGATCAGGACTTTTAGCGGGCCAGTCATCAATGAAATCAATGTTATTTGTCCTAAGAGAATTTACAGTGTCTCTAGTTGTATGAGAGGTGGCATTATCATGCTGAAAAATCGAGATGTTGACGTTGTTATGGAACAGAGGAATGACGTGATGAGCGAGAATGTCATCGCGGTAACGTTAAGCATTTAAATTGCCATCAATGACGACTAGTGGTGAACGATAACCATGGGCATGTCTCCCCAGACCATGACACAACCCCCACCCCCGAAACGATCTCGTTCAAGAACACAACAGTCAGCATAGCGTTCATTTCTCCTACGGTAGACGCACACCCTGCCATCAGCACGTTGTAAAGAAAATCTGGATTCATCCGAAAAAAGAACGGTATTTCAGCGTCGCTGTATCCAACGAGTGTGTACACGTGCCCAATTAAGACGATTTAGACGATGACGTTGCGTTAAAACGCATCCGACGTAAGGACGTCGTGCATGTAAACCGTTCTCCCGCAGACGATTACGAACAGTTTGCACACTGATTCGGTTATTATGAAGCCCAGGTGTGTTAGCAGCAGTAGCAGCAGTGGCAGTTTGGAATCGATTGCGCAAATGCGTGTTCATGATATAGCGGTCTTGACCACGCGTTGTAACACGCGGACGTCCACGACGTGGCAAGTCGTTGGTTCTTCCTGTCGTTCGAAATCTTACGCGAAGATTTCGTATCGCTCGACTAGAACTCCCAACATGCCTTGCAACGTCTTCTGTCGACATGCCAGCATCAAGCATGCCAATCGCCCGTTCGCGAAATTATTGGGTATTCTTGGCACACTAAAAATGCTACAATGTAAAAAACGTTAATTGTTTTACAAATTTTGAAGCGTTTTCGTTCACTTGACAACAATGACAGTAAGAGAAGTAAAACAAATTGACCGAATACTACACGGGACATGTCGAACCATGCATGCACGTGCAAATTGAATTTCACGTTGTCGACGATTAACAGTGCAAAAATAATCGATGAAATTCATGAACCCTGATAATACAGCTCAAGGCTAATACTACCTATATAATTTCATTACACAATGAATTCTTTAACACAACAAATAATATATGTACAAATCGGAAGTTTCTTTTTTGTTCAGTATATTTGCATACACGCAGGCACGCACGCACGCACGCACTGTGACACAAGCACAGTGCACCACAAGGGATCTTTTATATGCATCATCCCACAGACAGGATATTACATACCACGGCCTTTGTGGAGCACTGGCTGGAACAAAAATAACCCAATGGGTACACCGACGGGGATCGATCCTAGACCGACGACGCATCAAGCGAACGCTTTACCTGCCCCCGATGAGATATGAAGTCATAAGTGGACACTGACATTTTATACATATTTTAAATATTACGTGGTGCTATATGTGTGATGTGACATATACTTAAAACATTGAGTAGTAAGTGTGTGCAGTTAATATTGATTAGTGTGGTGATCATCTGTACTAAGATGGTGACTGGTGGGGTTGTGTTAGTGTGCACTGATGTATGATGAATAGGCTTATGGTTTGAGTAATGATTGAAATGTGTGAGTGTATTTCATTATTATTTGCTGGTATAAATAAATGTAGCAAACTTATTTTGATTGTATGTGTTGTTTCTTTTAGTTATCTAATCACTTGTGACAAATATATATATATATATATATATATATATATATATATATATATATATATATATATATATATATATATATATATATATATATATGATCACAGGCTTCGCTGGCGGCGTTTAAATTTAATAACTAAATACATTTCTAAAGGCTTTTGAACAAGTATCACGCATGGTTGGACAACTTTAAAATGCGTCACCGAAATTATCCCAGTCTTTCAATTCACTGGTGTTAGTCGTATAAAAAACACGGGAGTGTATTTTGTTGGCAGAATACTGCTGTGATGGGCTTGTGAAAAACATTTGTAAATACATTGTCCTTGAACTAGTGCTGGCGAGGTGTTATTGTGCACACGTACCTGGCGACCCGTCACCCCGACACAAATCGCCACCATGTCAAATTTGAGATTTACTTGGAGATTAGCCAGAGTACTCTGCCTTGCGAAAGCAACTGTGTAGAAGATGAAGAACATGTCCTGCTTCAATGAACACATACACACAGATTTGAGGAGTACTAAAGCCTTTTGAACAAGTATCAAGCATGGTTGAACAACGTTGAGATGTGTCACCGAAATTATCTTAGCCTTTCAAATCACTGTAACTTGTTGAAAAACATTTGTAAATGTATGCCACTGACCTTTGCTTTATGATTAGCCAGAGTTCGAGAGCAAATGCGTAGAAGATTTTATTTATTAAACGCATAGAATTATGGGATGGTTTTGTTTTGTAACTGCTACAGACCTAGACAAAAAATTTCAGATATCATATCCAGTCATATTGTCTATAGATTAAGTGGCAAGACCTGAACAATAATTTTAGAAAAGCGTCATGGTGTTTTATACGTCAACTGATTTTTTTTATATATATAAAGTTAAGTGTAGATACTGTATTATTAACTATATTTTGGGGTTTCTGTCAGATATATATATATATATATATATATATATATATATATATATATATATATATATATATATATATATATATATATATATATATATAGATATATATTAAATGATTTTAAATTTGTTTTTAATGTAATATTTGTATATTTTGTGTGTCGATTATCAATACTTTATAGTCTCAGACTCGGTGGTATTTTAGATTTTGGGTTTTGTTTTTAGTAATCTTTCATGTTTTAACTGAGGTGAGACTTTAATAAACACTTTGTCTTGTCTGTCTTTGGACGGTTATGATCGATCTCGTAGTCAGAGATCACCATTTCTACAGTATTATGATCGATCTCGTAGTCAGAGATCACCATTTCTACAGTATTATGATCGATCTCGTAGTCAGAGATCACCATTTCTACAGTAGTGTGTGTCATCAGAAGGCATAACTAGTTCAGCTTTATTACAGTATTTATACATCCATGTATCTAACGTGTAGCTATTGAACTATGGAGACACAAACAAATAAACATTGTAATATGGATAATTATTACAAATAAACAAGGTACGCAACTAAACGTGTGCGTGCGAGTGTGCGTGTGTGTTTATGTGTGCGTGTGTGTTTAAGTGTGCGCGGGGAGGGGGGTGCGCCTATGCGTGTGTGTGTGTAGTGTGTGTATGTGTCTGTTTGTGTGTGTGCATATATATATATATATATATATATATATATATATATATATATATGAGTCTGTGTGCGTGTGTGTTCGGGTGTGTGTGTATGTGTACACGTGCACGCGCGCGCCCCATCTCATCCCATTTTTATTTCATTCATAGTTATGTTTGTGCTTATTTCCAATTAAGGTTCAAGCAAGCTGAGGTGGGCACACACCTCAGCTATGTGGGCGGTCTGTCCAGTTCAGTCGTTTACTGGCTTTATGTGGCATCGATCCCTGTGGGTTAGCTCATTGGACAGTTCCTCGTACTAACCAGTGCACCACGACTGGTATATCAAATGTCGTTGTATGTACTATCCTGCCTATGGGTTGGCTCATTGGACAGTTCCTCGTACTAACCAGTGCACCACGACTGGTATATCAAATGTCGTTGTATGTACTATCCTGCCTGTGGGATTGTTCATATAAAATATGCCTTGCTACTAATGGGGAAATGTAGCAGGTTTCCTCTCAAACTTAGCAAATAGTTGGCATCCAGTAGCCGATGATTAGAAATCATCAATGTGATCTAGTTGTGTCGTTAAACATAACAAACTTTAACTTCTACTTGTATCGGCAGATCAATGCTGTTTTTGAGAGAGAGGACATAACTGTCATTCGTATGTATTTGTACTTCACGTGCATTTTGTTTTGCAACGGTGATACATTTACAATATTGTATTGTATTTCTGTCTGAAACATAGCTTCTTGCTTGCAATAATGATATTTCACATCGATCAGTCGTATCAATTTAATTTTCAGTGTATAAAGCCTACACATTCTTCCAGCACGACAGATCCAAACATTTTCAAATCGTATCTTTACACTAGTACATGCAGATTTTCGTCATTATCTCAAGTGAAGTTTCAAAACAACATTAAAATTTAATTTAAAACTACAGACTCCAGTTTAATTTGGTGAAAATGGACTTACGTTGTTCAATATACAAAACTGTAAAGCATCAGTATAAAGTTGCAATAAAGTCCAACGAATGAATATGACGTTAAGACGAAGAAGACCCTGTAACATGTACTCGAGTTCACTTCCATAACCGTTACTTCTCAGAAGTGCGTGCCTTTCTAGAATTATCAAAAATACATTTTGCGGAATAACAACCTCCAGGATGACCGGAAACACTCGGATGTACGAAAGTCGATGATCTAAACAAAATCTTAGTAATGTATGATGCATTTATTTAAAGGTGGAAAATTACACCGTGTTGTTTAAAAACTACAGGGTGTTATACCACCAAGTCAAACCACATAGACAACAATAGTAACATAAGTGGATAAAACTACCTACCTGCAGAGTATCAATCGGCATATACACCACGGATATAAATACTACCAACCGCCATCCTTACAGTAAATAAAACATAATTGGGGATAAAGCTGCTCATTTCAGAAATAACGGGTGGCGTCTATGACTAGCCTAGTTCCGTACAAAACATGTCATGCTAGGAACCCGTAAAGGTTTCAAGGACAGTGGTACTTGGTATATTGACTCTAGTTCAAATACAAGTACAGGAATGTACTGGCCAAATGAACCAACATGTTATCATAACGCATAATGTCACCTTTATCACCAATGGCAGAACCCATGACTAGGAGCTGCTCCAGCAAACGTTAAGTGACCTCCATATTTGACCCAGCTTGATGTTAATTTACTTTAGATCTACCTTTAGAAGTCATTTAGCAAACGTGTCCTGGTGTAACAGGATATTTGAGCCAGCATGATGTTAATTTGGTTTAGTACTACCTTTACAAGTCATTTAGCAAACGTGTCCTGGTGTAACAGGATATTTGAGCCAGCATGATGTTAACTTAGTTTAGTACTATCTTTAGAAGTCATTTAGCAAACGTGTCCTGGTGTAACAGGATATTTGAGCCAGCATGATGTTAACTTAGTTTCGTACTACCTTTAGAAGTCATTTAGCAAACGTGTCCTGGTGACACCAGTTTGTTTGGTAATATGCAATAAATTGAATTGAATTCACCATGATCGGACACCTACACAGAGGCCATTGTCTCTTACCATGATCGCATACCTTTCCAAGGTCATTGTTTCCTATCAAGACCATACACCTGCACCCACCTATACAAAGGCCATTGTTTCCTATACAAAAGCCATTGTGTCATTGTTTCCTACACAAAGACCATTGTTTCCTATACAAAAGCCATTGTGTCATTGTTTCCTACACAAAGACCATTGTGTCATTGTTTCCTACACAAAAGCCATTGTTTCTTACAGAGACCATACACCTGCACCCCCCCCCCCCCCCTCTACAAAGGCCATTGTTTCCTACACAAAGGCCATTGTTTCCTACCGAGGTCAGACACCTGCACCACCCTATACAAAGGCCATTGTTTCCTACACAAAAGCCCATTGTCTCCTACCAAGGTCACGTGCTCACGGGAAAGTAGGTCAATCATGGCACTCAACAGGCCTGGATACTACTGATATGTGATGTATTAACGGTGTAATTGTCAATAGTTTCTTTTATATGTCTTGTATGTGAATTGTAGATTGTCCTGTTCTCTTTCTGTTTGCTGGAGAATCCAGTTTATCTTACACCCAGGTGTCATCTACCTGGTATGAGTTTTATATATTATGTTTGTCAAATATCAGTTTTTCATGTATAATTGTGGTATATGACCAGTTGTATTTGTCATGTTCATCAAGTGTACTTATTACATGTATTTGCTTTATGTTATCGAATGTTTTTATAGTTTGGCATTAAATACTTAGGATTTAAAACAGGATAATTAAATTTACATTATTTTTATTGTGGGATGAATATGATTAAATACATTTGCTGAAATTGTGATATAAATGTTATATGTAACGTAAATTATTTTGTATTGTGTGACTTCGAATAAATTGTCTGAACCCACCCGTAGCTGTTTTCCTTTCTGTGTTTGGGAAATGTAAAAAATCTGATACTGCTACATACATACATACATACACACACACACACACACACACACACACACACACACACACACACACACACACACACACAGACACACATATGTACTTACTGACTGACTGATATGTTAGTTGGATATATATCATTATTGAAAATACATCAGTGTGCTTCAGTGATGTCACAACACAAAACACACTTTCTGTTGCTTAAAAAAACCCAATTAAGGTTTGGGGTCATGTTTAGAGGAGGTTAGTCAGGATATCTGGAAAACACTGTTGTCTTCTTAAAAGAGATATTTCTTTATCCTATAACGTACCCATGATGCCCATGCCATAAACCCATGTGATAATTTTAGTGTATTAACCCGGTTAATAATGGTATACAAATTCACAAGGTCTCTAGGTAATTTGTTGCTGTGGATGGGTCATTTGCTTACAAGCCAACAAGACCTGTGTACCTGAGCGCAACGTTTTCAAAGATGTAGTTAAAATGCGTGTGTGCGTGTGTGTGTGTGTATGTGTGTGTGTGTGTGTGTGTGTGTGTGTGTGTGTGTGTGTGTGTGCGTGTGTGTGTGTGCGTGTGTTTGTGTGTGTGTGTGTATGTATGTGTGTGTGTGTGTGTGTGTGTGTGTGTGTGTGTGTGTGTGTGTGTGTGTGTGTGTGTGTGTGTGTGTGTCTGTGTGTGTGTGTGTGTGTGTCTATGTGTGTGTGTGTGTGTCTATGTGTGTGTGTCTATGTGTTAGTGTGTGTGTGTGTGTGTGTGTGTGTGTGTATGTGTGTGTGTGTGTGTGTCTGTGTGTGTGTGTGTGTGCGTGCGTGCGTGCGTTTGTGTGTGTGTCCGTGCGTGCGTGTGTGTGTGTGTCTAAGGGTTGTCCTCTGCTCTAGAGCTTTTCTGGTGCATTCATATAAAATATAAAACGGCCAACATATATTTGTTTATGATATATTATCTATATAGTTCAGACACATTTAAAACAGTGTAACTCCACCTCGTTTTTGTGTGTTACCAGTATTTAGGAGTTTCTGTGTTCATAAAGTGAGGTAACAGACAGATAAGTAACTAGAGATGCATAATAGTTATTTTACTTATACAACTGTAATTGTGAAAACTTAAAATTCGTCCAAACTAACGAAAATGCAAATAAATTGGTTCAACCTGATTAGAAATTTTTTTAAATATATATTTATAACGTTCTCCTTGTTTTTGTTTTGTTTTTTGTTTTGTTTTTTTATCATGCAAACATAATATATTTAGCTTTATACTTTGCAACTAAACAGATAGTTTATGTTTATAATTTATAAGTATTCATGGATATGATATCAAGCACTATTTTGATAAGCATCCCTGGTACTCTGCTTTCTACAGGGGTATGGTTTGGATCGCGATTTTACCTGAGTTAAAGTTTATTTTATTTAACAACACCACTAGAGCACACTGAGTTATTAATCATCGGCTGTTGGATGTCAAACATTTGGTAATTTTGACATATAATCTTAGAGTTAAAATAAAAGTAAAGTTTGTTTTATTTAACGGCGCCACTAAAGCACATTGATTTTTTATTTTATCATCGGCTATTGGACGTCAAACATATGGTCATTCTGAGGTTTTAGAGGAAACCGGCTGTCGCCACATAGGCTACTCTTTTACGACAGGCAGCAAGATATTTTTTATTTGCGCTTCCAACAGGCAGGATAGCACAAACCATGACCTTTGTTGAACCAGTTATGGATCACTGGTCGGTGCAAGTGGTTTACACCTACCCATTGAGCACTCACTCTGGGTTTGGAGTCTGTATCTGGATTAAAAATGCCATGCCTCGACTGGGATCCGAACCCAGTACCTACCAGCCTGTAAACCAATGGCCTAGCCACGACGCCACCGAGGCCGGTTATAATGTTAGAGAGGAAACCAGCTACATTTTGCCACTATTAGCAAGGGATCTTCTATATGCACAACCCAACAGACAGGATAGCACATACCACGGCCTTTGATATACCAGTCGTGGAACACTGGTGGGGGCGAGACGTAGGCCAGTGGTACAGCGCTCGCTCAATGCGTTGTCGGTGTAGGATCGATCCTTGTCGGTGGGCCCGTTGGGCTTTTTCTAGTTCCAGCCAATGCACCACGACTGGTATATCAAAGACCGTGGTATGTACTACCCTGTCTGCGGGATGGTGCATATAAAATATCCCTTGCTGCTAATCGAAAAGAGTTACCCATGGAGTGGCGACAGCGGGTTTCCTCTTTCAATATCTGTATGGTCCTTAACCATATGTCTGACGTCATACAACCGTAAATACAATATGTTGAGTGCGTCGTTAAATAAAACATTTCTTTCTTTCTTTGGAACACTGGCTGAACGAGAAATAACGCAATGGGCCACCGACGGGGATCGATCCTAGACCGACAGCGCATCAGGCGAGAGCGCTGTTCCGCTGATGTGCGTCCTGCCGCGCGTTACCTGGAATCAGAGTTATTCTGTTGTTTCCTTTCATGTCAGAAGAATGTATTCCTCGGCTTCCGTCGCCACGGTGCCAGTAGACTCGTCAACTCGCGCTGTCAACACGCGCCAAATCCATTGTCTGTGGCATCCGGTTTATTTTCCACGTGTTGTTTGCAGGCCTCCAGACACTCAGCGTTATGTTCATTGGACTCGTAATAGAGCATCAGCCACGACGTCGTCCTACCTGCAATATACAATTTGTAGAACTGTCAGTTTTATTTCAGTTTCATTTCAACTTATTTTCGTAATAGTTTGTCTGGTTCTACATTTTATTCATTTTTTAACTTATTTTTATGCTTATATCCAATTAAGTTCATGCACGCTGTCTTGGGCACACACCTCAGCTATATCTGGGCCGTCTGTCCAGGACAGTGGGTTAGCTGTTAGTTGTTAGTGGTTAGTGAGAGAGGAGAGGGTGTGGTGGCCTTACACCTATCCACTGAGTCGTTACAACTCGCTCTGGGTGGGAGCTGGAACCGGGCTGCGAACCCTGTACCTAACAGTCTTATGTTCGATGGCTTAACAACGACGCCACCGAGAACTGTTCTACAAACTGAGTTCTGAATCGTATGACCAATGCTTCCACAACTTTAAACTTGTGTTATATTTATCTTGAGAGAATGAAATACTGTACCCGGTGCATCTAGAGCCCGTCCCACAGGGAACGCCTTCTTTTCATACTATACAATTTACTACAAGATATTTGTAAATTACACTTAAAAATAGTTTTGTTTTGTTTGTTTGTTTGTTTGTTTGTTTTTTGTTTTTCTTTTTTGCTATTTCCAAAACACTGTTACTTTTCTTATTATGTCAAACCAAACTTAAATTATTTACAAAATATATTTTTAGAAAGATGGGAGATGAGAGTTAGACATCTCGTTATTACGTAATATAGTCCAGATATTGAGATTGAATTCGAGAATCACATCCTCACGCTGGCATACATATCTGTCCTAACTTCTGGCATGGGCGAGCTGCAGCACCGCATTGCGTTTCACACCTGCAAGTGGGATAGCTGGTGTTCTGGTCCACAGTCTACATTTGTCTGGTGTAAATGTCCAGGCAAAGGCGTGGTTGCATGACACCATCATGGTGCTTAGTAGTCGAGTGGATACTGGTGTTTAGTCTGATACCAGTCCTTAGTAGTCGAGTGGATACTGGTGTTTATTCTGAGACCAGTCCTTAGTAGTCGAGTGGATACTGGTGTTTAGTCTGAGATCAGTGCTTAGTAGTCGAGTGGATACTTGTGTTTAGTCTGAGACCAGTGTTTAGCAGTCGAGTGGATACTGGTGTTTAGTCTGAGACCAGTGCTTAGCAGTCGAGTGTATACTGGCGTTTAGTCTGAGACCAGTGCTTAGCAGTCGAGTGTATACTGGCGTTTAGTCTGAGACCAGTGCTTAGTAGTCGAGTGGATACTGGCGTTTAGTCTGAGACCAGTGCTTAGTAGTCGAGTGGATACTGGCGTTTAGTCTGAGACCAGTACTTAGTAGTCGAGTGGATACTGGCGTTTAGTCTGAGACCAGTACTTAGTAGTCGAGTGGATACTGGCGTTTAGTCTGAGACCAGTGCTTAGTAGTGTGAGACCACTGGTGTTTTATTGCATGATTGTGTGGACCAGAATACCATAATAAGATCAAAGTTGCAGTAGCATTGCTCATATGATTGACAACTCGGTTTGTGGGATCAAAGAAACTATTACTTGGAGCAGCATGCTGTAAACAGAAAAGGACATTAACACAGAAATTGTTCTCAGGATGATGTAAATGGTGAAGGTTGTAAGGTCAATTTATAAAATAGTTTTATTGTATGATCGTATGTCCTGATGACCCGACATTTTAGTATATACATTTTGATTATCTACACATCTGAAAATGCACTGATACTCTGTGAATATCAAATATAGTGTGCATTGCGTAAAATTGTATTTGAGTTTTGACCTCATTTTAACAATCTGATCAAGCACAAATTTGAATAATAATTAAAATAAAAAGTGAAATAATTGTTGATATGTTCAATTAGAAGTCTTCATGAAACATCATTGCTTCTAAAAGGGACAGACACTAGTTTATAAACACTAAGGCATATTTTGTTTCACTATTAGAGCCGTTTATCATTACTGAAATCAAACAATACTTATATTTTATTGTTTAGATTATCCATTTCCTTACAACCGAAGTGTTTCTGGTCATCCTGGTGTTTCTAATACCGCAACATGCATTTTTCATATTTTTAAAAACGCACGTGCGTCTGACAAATAACGATTATGGAATCGCGTATGATCTATCCTTCAACGTCAGAGACTCTTGGTTCACTCTGGTGTATCCAAATGTGTTACACGTTTGTAAATTAACCAAACTTGTGTCCATTTTTAGGGGTTGAAACCAGAGTCTAGGTGAAACATATGCGTTAGTATTTAAAAACTAGGGTATGTCCCTTTAACATTAAACAGTTCATAACTACTGCTACATTTGACACTATTTCAAGATCACGCCATTAAGGAGAAAATGTCAGTTTTATACTTAATTGATATTGCAGTTGTGTGTTATTTCATATTTCAAATGCCCCATAGCTCGTTAAAGTCACAGCAAATACAGCTAAACGCTGCATATTTCGAGACAATAGGGTTCACAATTAATTCTATATGAAAATTGACATTTGACATTTTTACCTCAATATTTAAGCCAAGATAAAGCACTGGCCAAATGGAGCAACACTGGCTGTCAAGCTTTGGGATTCCAAAAAATACTTGACAGAGACAGCGTTTTTTTTATCACCACACCCGGACTCCAAATCTAAAGCATGATCAACTATAGCTTGAACGCAGAAGAAGAAGAAGACCTCAATAGTTGATGTTGTAAATCAAATGCCGCAGTGGTAACTGGATGGTTCTGAACGCTGGGACCATATGGTATTGTTACTCACTTTTAACAAAAATGTGTCATCAAAACATTTTTTCAGAGTCTTGGCTGGTTGAATATTATACAATTTGTGACTGTTCTACGTCGATAAATTCATTAAACTAAAGTGTCAAACATTTTGTAAATTTTTCAACTTATTTTCGTGGTTATATCCAATTAAGGTTCAAGCACGCTGCCCTGGGCAAACATCTCAGCTATATGGGCTGTCTGTCGAAGACAGTGGGTTAGTTGTTAGTGAGAGAGAAGAGGGTGTAGTGGTCTTACACCTACTCACTGAGCCCTTAAGAACTCTCTCTGGGTTGGAGTCGGTACCTGGCTGCGAACCATGCACCTACCAGCCTGTAGTCCGATGGCTTAACCACTGTGCCACCGAGGCCGGTTCGTGACAAACAATTCTTATTAAACTCACCTAGATGGGTGAAGTAACTGGACACATTTGCCGACGTGGGTCCATAACAACCTCCAGTAGTTACCTCCCTGTACATGTAGCAGCTGGCAGATGGCGCTTCAAACCGGAACATCCTGCAGTCTGGTTCCTGTTCACACAAAATGGCGCACTCCAACGTACTTGTGGGGTTTTGCCGTGATATTAAATTAATATCGGAAAGAACAGCATGACGCAGTTCGATATTTTCGGCAAATGTTGAACTTATTAAATCTTTTCCATCGACCACAGCAGAAACTACACGGACGTCTTCTATCAATGTACGTATAAATAAAATTGCGATTGCAGATGAAAGAATCGTTTGAATTGCATATACTACCGCCATCTTTACTAGGTAAGATGTAAATGATTTTAGTGGTCGCGGTACATGAATAAATGTTCATATTTTTGTTTATAGCTCACATGCAAGTTAATACCCCTTAAATTATTAAGCACACGTATCAACTAATTAATCTATATCCTCTCATCAATAATGTATGTTATGCATATTTTAAATAACTTCCAGTACTATATCACGAGTGTCTATACTTCACCTCTGTTTTTTCTCGTTCTAACTAGTTCACCACAACCGATCGATGGCCGTGGTATGTGCTTTCCTATCTATATGAATGTGAGGACTACTTGTCACAATTACCAAATGTTTGACATCCAATTAACAGCCGATCATTAATTAATCAATATGCTCTAGTGGTGTCGGTAAACAAAAACGTTTATGACCAGTTCTGGTGCACTGGTTGGAACGAGTTGAGTGGATCCAGCCAGGTGGTTCGATCCTGTGACGCAAGCACCTCAGGCGAACACTCAACCGACTGATAAATCAGTGCGTGATCGGACGCCCTTGGTAGATCCAGCCACGTGGTTTGATCCTGTGATAAATCAGCGCTGGGTCTTGTATTTTTATTACTTTCTTAAAAAAACAAAAAACAAATAATAACAAAAACGTGAAAACACACACATGGATACACACACAAACACACACACACACACACACACACACACAGGCAGACACGCACATATACCAGGCGCGTGCGCAGGGGGGGGGGGGGGGGAGAGGAGGTTGGGGTCGACCCCCCCCCCCCCCTCCCCGCTCAAGGCGAACAAAATGTCATATCCCCCCAGACCCCCCGCCACGGGCTTCGCGCCTGCGGCGCTCGCGGTGTCGGGCTTCGCCAGACACCTCGACCCCCCCTGCAAAACTTCCTGCGCACGCCCCTGTATACACACTAACAGGCATACACAACCACACAAATACGTACACACACACCGACACACACACACAGACACACGCACACATACACACACGCATACACACGTACATATAAACACACGATTCTTCAACTGATTGGATGTTGTTTTGTGGTAGGGGTTTTCTGTCCATTTAGCCTATAATAGGAGTCACGTGAACAAGTGACTTACGTCATGAGCGATACGTCACCATTATCACGTATCGCTATATTTTGTTCCTGGGCCGTGCTTATAAAACTTAAAGTCTAGACTTTAATAAAATCCAGACTTTAACGTATTGCTATTTGAATATCGTTGCCATGACGTTAAAGTCTGGACTTTATTAAAGTCTAGACTTTAAGGTTTATAAGCACGGGACCCGGTCTGTTTATACCGCGAGCGAGGACGTGCTTTCAGAGAATTGATCAACAGTTTACAGAGTATTGTAAACATGTATTGTAAACGCTAGTTGTTCTGTGTGACGTATATTTACCAAAACGCTTATTATTGAGGTGGTTTCTCATAAATAATGCTCATTTAAATATTTAATTTATTTTATATTTAGGAATAGCCTGCTAAACAAAACTGCGCCTACTAAATTTCCAGGTGTAAGTGATTATGGCATTTAATTAAATAAGTCGGCCGGCGCTAGACATTTCTATGTTTAGCCTCCCCCTCCCTATGTTTATAAATGATCAAAATTGGCCTACTAAAGTAAATCTATCCTTCCCAGGCCATCTCACTGGTCTTGCTAGAGATATGACCTGACATGGACGAGACCAAAACCATAGGGGTAAAAATCTCCTTTTAGACGTAGCCCAGTGGCAAAGCGATCGCTTGAAGCGCGGTTGGTTTAGGATCGATCCCCGTCGGTGGGCTCATTGAACTATTTCTCGTTCAAGCCAGTGCACCACGACTGGTATATTGAAATCCGTGGCATGTGCTATCCTGTATGTGGGCTACTCTTTTCAGTTAGCAGCATGGGGTCTTTTATATGCACCATCGCACAGACAGGATAGCACATACCACGGCCTTTAAAATACTAGTATTGGTGCACTGGCTAGAACGAGAAATAGCCCAATGAGTCCACTGACGGGGACTGATCCCAAACCGACCCAAGCCCACTGAAGTAAATTTATCCGTCCCAGGCCATCTCAATGGTCATGCAAGAGAATCGATATAACTGTAAATAAAATGTGTTGAGTGCATTTCTTTCTTCCTTCCTCCCTTCCCCATTTAGAATACTGCATTTTTCAAAACGATCTGTACTGTTAATTGTACTGTCCCTTTTGGCATTACCAAATATATATATACGTGTGTGTGTGTGTGTGTGTGTGTGTGTGTGTGTATATATATATATATATATATATATATATATATATATATATATATATATATATATATATATATATATATACATATATATATATATTTGTAAACAAGGGGATGTCTCAATGCAAGAATAAGTGCACTTACGATTGCTACATATGCTTAATTTGCTTTGTTAAGATGTTACTATAACAAGTTAAAACATTCACCTTCATCAAACTTGCAACTGGCCGAAACATTATGATAGAACAGGGGACGGAATGCACCCCAGTAGTAAAACGTTCGCCTAATGCGCGGTCGATCTAGGATCAACACCAGTCGGTGGGCTCATTGAACTATTTCTCGTTCAAGCCAGTGCACCACGACTGGTATATTGAACTCCGTGGCATGTGCTATCCTGTATGTGGGAAAGTGCATATAAAAGATTCTTTGCTGCTAATCGAAAAATGCAGCTGGTTTCCTCTCTAAGATTACCAAATGTTTGACACCCAATAGCCGATGATTAATAAATCAATGTACTGTAGTAACAAACTTTATCATTGATAGAGCAGTTACTTGCGCCAGTCCTCTCATTGGTTACAAATGTGTCGATGTTTATTGTCAAAAGAAAATTTGTTTTATCTGAACAATAAATGTATGGCATTTTATATCATCTAGTACCAATGAGTCAAATACCATTGAGCTTATGTACTACAATATTCAGCAAACCTAGAGGTAGTGTACAAACATTCCGTTATTCGGAAAATGTGTCATATCTTTTATGGGTCTTAATTTCCTTTATATACTACTGTATGGTACCTTTAGCCATAAACGTTAACATCGTTGTCTACGTGATCCTATTTCGTATAGTGCCACCTATATTGAGAATATGCATACGTACGTTTTAATAAAAAATATGTTTTAAAAAGACATTCCCGAGTTTGCTGCATTGCAAGATGTTTCCGACTAATAAAATTCAATGTGTTTCTGGTTGTCTTAATATGTGTAAGAAGCCCAAACTGGATTTTGTCTTCAAATAATTTTATACGTAAGAAAAAAAAAGGTAAATAAAATGAAATTTAACCGGGTACAAATATTAGAACGAACAGAAACACGTTTAATATACTGCCACTAATATTTTATGCAGAAACATATATTTTTATATGTAATTACAGTCGTTAAAAAGTCTTTGTTAGTCGATAAGATCTTAAAAATTGCAGCAAATTCAGGAATGTCCCTTTAATCGTATTTGTTATTCGGAATCTAACTGGCCCCAGGAATGACTATGTGTGAGGCAAATATCTCCCCAAAAAGTGGGATTCCCAGTCTGGAGCTCCACGCGGTAAAACGTGTTTGTTTCGCCTGTGCACACTGCACGTGCTTTCGTGTGCTCGACTTGGGGGTCCTTCATTTCGTTGTTTTTGTCAGCGAAATGAAGTTTTCTACTGGGATGTATGCGGCCAATGGAACTGATTGAACGCTGGAACGCTTCTCGTTTCGACAGCCTGCACCACCAGGTTGGATTCTTTTTTAGCGAGATTCCTTTCCCCCACATCATTTCTCCGTCTGACTGTCGACTTGGTTTTTTCGTGACTCGTATGACGGCCATTCTGCACAACGCCACGGTTGTTCGCGTTTAGTCTCTACATGTCCGAGCCTGTCCTAACAGCACTGGAAGATTGACCTCCCCACTCTAAGAAGAAATAGGAAGCGGGGTCGGCCCCTACTACTCTTTTTCTAGACTTTACCTTGCTTTATAGTGATACCATCTCGTATCCTTCAGAGTCGGGCCCGTCCGCACCAGTATACCAACCCATGACGACTGGACTATATCCTAGTATGATACTCTCTCTCTCGTTCAGACGGATCCGGCTTCTCAAGATCTGTATTTCAGCACAGCACTACACCTTCAACATCTATCAACTGTCAATCTAGGGGTTTTCTTGACGGGATGCAACCGATCTCGTCCCTTTAAGCTGTGCACCCAAACGGCCTTAACGAGGCCACTCGCATGGACATATCGATCGGACTTTAAACTTTTAGATCTGCGTTCAAAATTGTATGTCGAAATTACTTCTTCTTTTTTAATATTATTAAATAGTCCGATCCTCTCTTCTTTCTCTTATTTAATTTTGGACTGTCCTTCTAAAATGCTCCAAATTATATAAATATTCGGCCGAGCAGTCAATTCTTTTTTTATTTTTGGCTTGTAACCTTTTTTTATTTTTTTATTTAATCTATTAACTTTTTACAAATTGCTATTTTCAAAATTCTGCCCATTTTCAACCCCCCCCCCCCCCCCCCCATCCCGAGTCAGGCCACCGATCTTATCGGAGGTCGGACTCGGGATGGGCGTGTTCGAAACCCTAGTGGTATATGGGCACGTTAAACTAGTTATCATCACCAAAATGTGGCTTTCTGGTCCGACCAAACTTCCAGAATTGATGCGGCGATGGCTTTTTATGAATTGCAACCGGCCTTGGTGGTGTCGTAGTTAAGCCATCGGACATAAGGCTAGTAGGTAGTGGATCCCACCCAGAGTGAGTTCTAACGACACAGTGGATAGTTGTACGACCACTACACTCTCTTCTCTCTCACTAAGCACTCAACCTTAACTGGATATAAGCACGAAAATAATTTGAAATGAAATGAAAATGGATTGCACAGAAAAGGTGGTTGTTGTTTTTTCGTCCTCCTCATCTGCTTGGTCCATCCTCAATAGCCTCGGTGCCCCCTCCCTTGATTTGGTACCCTAAATATTTCCTAAACAGTAGCACAAGGACGCTCTGGACACCAGCATCGAATATCACCAGGCAGGCTCTCACATGAGTAGTGGAGTTTGGAGGGTTCTGCGCCAAAAATCGCAGTCTATTATATATATATAGAAGGCGATAGTAACAGCTTGTTTTGAATGTGGACGTGAAGCCTGTTTGACTCGTGTTCAGTCTAATGAGTAATTGATCTGGAATTAACTAAACACTGTCTGTCGTTTGTGTGCTAATCTAAAAATCAGTGGAGTATTTAATTGAGGTTAATTATTCGTGCCATGTTACATTGCTATATAAATAATTATATATTTTTTGAAAATTACAACTGAAATATGCTTTACTTTCATTAGTATGGAAGAAATTGTGCAAACACAACCTCTGTCTCAAAGTTATTCGGGTGATACTTGGACATTTTTAGGTAAACGTGTGATCAAATCGGAAACAGGTTTTTTCTAACAGATTATCATCATATACTTGGTGGTCATTACATGCATCATAAACTTATCTCTCGATCGAGGTATTTCGAACTTGTGGACAGCACTACTCAGCAGTAGTTTAGGGTATCTGTTACCGAATCCCAAGATTAAAACTTGTAAATATAATAGAAAAGTATATCACCATGTGACATTGCTGTATGATTTATTCAATCATAAACTTGTAAAATAGTTTTGAATGAACTGTATCATCATTTCATTATTATTATTGTTGATGTTGTTGGAGGTGCTAAAATTAATCGTTCAATACTTTATTATTAAGTACTGTATATTTATATTTATAGTTGGAACAGTCACTGGGTGACAGTGTTCATCATGGATAATCAAGTATTGTCGAAAAATATATGCTACACGTGGAAATATGTAACTGAGAATTGTGGTCGGGAAGTGATTTCTAAAATGTGCGATGCGTGGTTTATTTCACGAGAGAATTGTGTAAAAAACGCTAAGGAGGAAAAGGAAAGATTGAATTTGATTGGGAAGAGAATTATTGTGAAACGAATTAAGACATATTCAGTTGTGGATGAAGTCCACTTGGCAAGTCTGGACAAACAATTGGAGAGACTGCTGTTGTTATGTTATGCTTTTGAAATATCGAAATTAATTACTAAACTAAGCAAGGAACTGTGTATGTAGTGTATGTTTGAAGAAAATGAGGAGTCCGAAAATCACACATGTTACGTGCTAACAGTGAATGAAAAAATAGAACGTTATTTACCGCTCGCCAGTAAATAACTGGACGAAGATAAAGTGACACTCGCGTGGATGGATATTATAAAGGCGGATGCAAATCTGAACAGCGCCCCTTCCTTTATGATATGTAAATATCAATGCATCGCTTACAGACAAGATATTATTGAAAAAGATGAATGGAAGATTGTGTTTAGGAAACACGTGGAAAAAAATATGTATTTAGAAAGATGTTTTCAGTGAAATGTTTATTGCTGACGTACAATACAACAACAATGTTTATGGTTCTTATATTAGGTTTTGCAAATGTACATTACACCATTTGTTCATGATCTGTTCTGACTGAAACATGAGTCTGAACTTAAGCGATTCACAGAAGACGTCACTGGAAAATCAATATTTTAATGCTAAGGAACCTGGTGCATTTGCTGGTTCACAGAAATTTTATCAAGCTTTTGATGCAGTAAATCCAGGCAAAGTAAAGAAATCAAAACTTAAGATATGGATGCAATCGCAGGATGCGTTCAATTTGAACAAACCAGTTCAATATAGATATCGCAGGTTAAAAGTAAGAGTGTACTCTGTCGATGAGATGTGGGATGCTGATCTTATGGACGTATCACGTGTCGCCAAATTTAACTCTAATATCACATACGTTTTAATTTGTATTGATGTTTTTAGTAGGTATCTGTGGATAATTGCCATAGAAAATCAAAAATCAAAAACAGTGTTGAGTGCATTTCAATCGATTCTCGAGACATCCGACAAGTAGTAAGGGGGCCTGTTGAGAATCATGACCTACTTTCCGTGATCTTGACCTTGATGACGTCACGGCCTTGTCACGTAACCTCGTCCTACCGAACCGGCCCTGACCTACTTTCTCCTGACCTTGACCTACTTAGACTGGCCTACTGTACCGTGTGCAACGTCCTACTGACCCGGCCCTGACCTACTTAGACTGGCATACTGTACCGTGTGCAACGTCCCACTGACCCGAACATGACCTACTTAGACCGGACCCTGACCTACTTAGACTAGCACGAAGAGTATAAAAAGGCTAGATACGGTTTAATTTTCATTCGCTCGCCGAAAACAATTGTTATTCGATCACATCTACTACGTCATTGTTAGGAGATTCGTTTGAGATATTTCGTCATTGTTAGAAGAAAGAAGATTCATTTGGATAATTTTGAGAGATTTTGTCACTGTTAGAAATTGACTGGATCAAGACTTCATCTGAAAATAGTAAGTTAATTTTCTTATACTGATTTAGTTTGAAGATCTATGTGTTTGCAGTGGACAAATATAACGTTTAACAAATTGTACTTTTTGAAAATCGTTCTTTCTTCAAACACGGTGAAATAAATAACAATTTTACATTGAAAGTGTTCTGCCTTCTAAAAACGGAAGCAGTTGTTCTTGTATGTAACGTCATTCAAAGACTGACGTCATTCAAAAATTATAGACAGAAAACGTGTTATACTCTCACCCCTGTTAAGTCGTTGTCTCTATTAAGTCGTGTCATTTGGGATTTCACCTCTTTTTAAAGTAATACACCACCTACCGTTTGTTTACGTTCTAAGTCTCACAGTAAGATGTGTAGACAGTCAAATAGCTAAGAAATTTTAAGTATATCCAATTATTTTTTACATTTTACCTTAAAAATTAGTTTTTCTACACAGGAACCAAAATAGGTCAAAAACAAATGACCCGTATGACAATTAAAACATTTGTAGTGTTCGTAATTTATGGCGATCATGCCCAAAATATCTATCGAAGTGTCGTCTGCATGTGTATGTTTATTTTTACGCATTAGTGAGTGACGTCAGTAAAAATGTGGTCACACGTCAATCGTTTTTTCATGCAAGCAAATAAGGGCGCTAAAATTTGAAAACGTAAACTAAGATGTAGATCAATGCAATTAGAAATAATCAAACCTATTTAAAAAAAACAAAAAAGAAGTTTGTCCCACCTTATCTTGCAAGCAATATTTTTTAAACACCATGTAGCAATCTGCTGACCGCTAAATCAATAATGTTTTTCATAAAAACAGTTCTTTTTTTTATTGATTTCTTTAAGATATAAATTCAACCAAGCAAATTGCAGCTATATACTTTGCTTTTATAACGTTTTGCGCTTCTATTCTTGAACATAGTAAATAACACGACCCGTGTTTTTTCGTTTAGTGGGCGGGGGTAGACCGATTGTAAGCACGTGTGTACTTTTGATTACATCAAATATGTAGATTTTTCTGCATTGTTGGTTCAAGTAACAATTAAAAACATTATTTGACTAATAATTATAATAAATTTACAAAGCAGTTTTAAAATATATTAATACAATTATTAAGTACATCGACTTACCAGGGTCCCATGCTAAAATGGTATTCAATACTGATCAGACAACACCGTTTACATGTCGGTTGAATACTTCAACAAAATAATTTAAATTTAACATATAAACATGGGATAATGACCGAAGCCAAAATGATAGTGCGAGCAATGACTGTCAACGTCCTCCCACCACTCCCCCACCCGGGATCTGCGCCTGGCTTGTAACACGGTTGTGTTATCGACATATTGTAGTACGGGACATTACAACCCAATTATAAATGCTCATCCGCTAAATATTTTTAAATCATAAATACACTTATTTCCTGAAAAAAATATTTGTTTAATCTAGAGCGTTGACCTTGTCGACACAAATAATACGCCTGGTGTTGACAGGATAGCAGGCGAATCGTAGGTCTCGTAAAGGCTGGTCCAGTCGAATTGTTAATAACAAATATATGCCAATGTGCCCCGATTAGTGTCAATGACAAGGCATCATACCCATAAACCTGTTGTTGTTTTGTTTTTGTTTTTTTAGCAAGGTAGTTTTTTTTTAAATTTCTTCAATTTGTAAAATCAAATTATTTAATTCATCTTTGATTTGAGTCAATTGTCTTCTGTTCCTGGAAAAAAAGAAAAAGAAATAGTTTTTCAAATTTGAGGCAATAGCTCTCAAAAAAGTTAATATTCCTGACAATTCTAGCTTAATATATATGTACTAATTACACGATTCTCAGTTTAATACCATTTTAATCAATACAGTCATGTCTAGACATTGTAGTGGTATAGAGAACATCCCCTCACCCACTCCTCCTTAATGTCAGATTAATTCTGACGTCCCTATGACAAATATCAGCCACTGGATATAACACGGTTTTACAAGAACAGTAAGGTAGTGTGTTTTTAGTAACCATACTTACATATCAGTGTTCTGAGGGGGGTTTAAAAGAGCCCTCAATGTAGGGTATGTAGTGGTGGCGGCAGTTGGGGTGGTGGAGGCGGTGGTGGTGATGGTGGCTGCTGCTGCTGCTGTGGTGGTAGCGGTGGTGGCGGTGGTGGCTGCCACATCATTATAAAAGTCGTCACTGGAAATATACAAAAATTACATAAAAATACAAGCATTGATCAAAGCCGTGTATATTGTATCAATAACCGAACATCGCCGTGTGGAACATAAAACATGGTGTAAATTTTTTTTAAATCAACTATGACGATAGTGAGCTATAACAAAAATCTTACCTCCACTGGTTGAGCAACCCCCTCGAGGTCAAACTGATCTATTTTGAAAAAGAGAAAAGATGACATTTATAACTTTTAACGTGAATGGGATTTTTAAAGTGAACTTTTGATGTAAAAATAATTTGTACTGTAAGAAAACAATACTGATTTTAAAATGATAAATTTTACATGATTTAACTAACTGTAATTTTGCCAAAAATAAAGAATCAAAGCAGTAAATATTTCTTTATATATTAGTTTATCAAAATGTATATTGTTATGATAATCTGGTTTTAAGTTAAATCTGGCTTTGGGTTATGTAATATGGACGTTTTTATCGTCGGGTGAAAATTCAAGTAAAAATATGGAAGACTATGTGTTTCGCTGGCTGGAGAGAATAAAATATAACTGTGGCGGACATATCTCATTATGTCCTATCATGTGTTTAAACAACGACGGCGTGCTGAAATAATAAAATAATGACTTACCTGGAGAGCAGACATGTGTTCGGCAAGGTGGCTGACATTTTGTGTTTTTGTCTGTTCGTATAGCCAGACCGTGATCCGTGGAGCACCTGTCTGGTGGCTTTTCGTTTTTGGAATGATTTGATTGGTCGGCGAATTAATTACATCGTAAGTTATGAGTTCTGCACGATGTTCTTGTGGAGTGCATTCTGTTGCACACGTCTTCAGATGCCTATATAAACTGGGAATCAACGCACAATCTTCAGAACTCGAAGTTAGAGTATCTCCTGTCCAGCACCGTCAGAAGTTACCACGTCAACAAGGCATGAAGGAGCGGCGACCGGTCATCTTGGTTTAGCAGCCCTTGGCAGTCGTGCATTCAACTTTTCGTGATGGACTGATTTTCGTTTGGTGACTATTAATTACTAACTTAAACGCCAGAATTCTGGGGGAAAACTTTATTTATTAAACATATATATTTTATATAAAAACATTTAAACACTTGCTACTTGTTATGTAATTTTGTCAAGAACGTGTGTGCTCAATGTTTTAGCTATTTAGTCAATTTATTAATCGGGCAATTAGTTTATTGCATTGAATAATGTGATATTAAATATCACACAGTCTATATCTAATAATTGTATTTAATTGCATGTGATAACCTGTACACATGGCAATTGTTTAGTACCATGATTGGATAATTCGGATTTATCAATCTTGGTACACGTGACTTCTGCGGTCTATTAAAGTTTTTAATCCAGTTTAATGGTTATTGTGGATCGGGAAGGTCACAAATGGGGGCTCGTCCGGGATCTTTCTTGTAATATATATCATTGGATGGTATTAGGAGATTACAAATTGATCTATTTTGATTATTAGAATAGAGGATATAGTTGACTGGTTAGAGTTTTATTTTGAGCACACGTTTTGACAATTACATAATCAAGTTCACATGGATAGCATATGGTCAGTAGAAACAAGTAGTTGATAATTTTATATCTAGTTTAGATGAAACTGAGATAAATTATTTAACTGTAGCACGGTTGAAAGAAATTGCTGAACACGTAGGATTAGAGTTGGACATTGGTTTTGAAGAAAGCTGAAAATAAAATCGTTGGTGATAGGTTTCTTAGAAATATGGCAGAAAGTAAAATTCAGTTAGATTCAAAGGTGTATACTGGTAGGGAAATTGGTAGTGTTGAACTTGATAATGAAGATAGTTTAGCTATGTTGAAACTTAAGTTGGACTTTCAGAGAGAACAATTAATGTATGAGAGGGAACAAAGAAATTTGGAGAGAGAAAATGAGAGGGAACAAAGAAATTTGGAGAGAGAAGATAGAGAAAAAACATAGAGAATGGGAGACAACACAAAGATCTCTCGATAGGGATATTAAAAGTAGAGAGTTGGATAACTATAGCAAGTTTGATCCGCAAAGATATATTAGGATGGTTCCTATTTTTAATGAAAATCAAGTTGATGAATTTTTTGATTGTTTTGAAAAGATAGCTCTTGGAGCTGAATGGCCAAAACGGTATTGGTGTTTATTGTTGCAATCTGCTTTGAAAGGTAAAGCACAAATGGCTTATGCAGCGCTTTCTGTTGATGATTCTTCGTCATATGACTTAGTTAAAGCTGCTATTTTTAAGAGCTTATGAAAAGGTGCCTGAGGTGTACCAACAAGATTTTCGAAATCTTAGGATTTCAGGTGGACCAATCTTATTTAGAGTTTGCCAAAGAAAAAGAAAGGTTATTTCGGAAATGGTGTAGTTCAAAGTCTGTGAATAATGATTGTGGGAAATTAGAAGAACTCATTCTTATAGAAGAGTTTATGAGAGGTTTGCCATCAGAAGTGGTAATTCACTTACAGGTGCTTGAACCAAGTACATTAGCTGAGGCAGCTATAATGGCTGATAAATTTGTTTTAGCAAACCGTAAAACCTGATTTCAGTAATAAACCGAAGTCACAAAGTTATACTTTCAAACAAAGTGGAAGCAGTAGAGATGGTTCAGTTAGGAATAATAATACACTGCGAGATATGGGTAAATCTCAAGATCAGAAAAATTCGGGATCACTCCAGTGTTTTTTATTGTAAAAGAATGGGTCACCTTAGACGTGATTGCCGGAAATTGAAATATGATCTTGGAAGTGGCAATCGTTCTGGGCACACAAATTTTTGTATCTCAGTTGTCTGAACCTTTGAATTCAAAATGTCAAATTAAAGATGCTTTTTAACTAGGGTTAAGAAAAGAATCCCAGGTTTGAACCATTTCTGACTCTGGTCATGTGGTTACATCACACGATGGTGATGTGAAAACAATCTATAGTGATTTTGCGAGATACTGGTGCTGAACGAACAATCTTACTTGAAAAAGAATTGTTAGATAAGGACAACACATTTTTGGGCGAGTATATTACTTTGTCCACAGTTGAAGGTACTATATCTAGTCCGTTACATACTGTCGAGTTGGATAGTGATTTGGTTAAAAGGCAGTATTGTGGTAGCAGCGGTTAGCCATATACCAATTGCGGGGTGTATCATTATTGTTAGGGAATGATGTAGCTCAGGAAAGGGTTATTCCTGTACCCATTATGACTGAAAATTCCTGTTTACTGATGTTGAAACAGAAAAGTTATCTGATGTGATTGATAACATCTTTTCCCGCATGTGTTACAACTCGGTCTCAAAACAAAAAGTGCACAGGAAAATTAGGGTTGAGAATGAGGTTGCCAATAAAAAATTGGGATATTTCTGATTTAGGTGATACTTTTATGGGTCATGATTCTGCGCCCGAATTAGGTTCAAATCTGGAAAATGGTTCAGATCGGGAAAAATGTTTTGACCATGAAGTAGGTAACCCAGAAGAAGAAAAAAATATTGCAACAGTTACCAGATGACAATGATAGGTTAATTTAAAATCTTAACCATGATCAGTTTATTCTTGAGCAACAAGCTGATAGTGAATTACAAATCCTTTCAACAAAGGAAGTGTTAGAAAAATCCGAGTTGGATGAAGAACCAGTTGGCTATTATTTCGAAAATGGTGTTTTAATGAGAAAGTTTTCGAGATAAACATTCACAGAATAATGATTGGCAGGTGAATGCATCAAATCGTTGTTCCTAAAAGTTGTCGGAAAACTGTGTTGAGTTTTTTAGCTCATGATGGTCCATTAGCAGGTCATTCAGGGGTACGTAAAACGTATCAAAGGATTTTGAAACAATTTCATTGCCGCATTTACATCGTGATGTTGTTAGGTATTGTTTAACCTGTAAACATGTCAGATTGTGGTAAACCCAATCAAAGTATTAAACCAGCTAGTTTGATACCCATTCCCGCAGTTAATGAAGCTTTCAGTGAGGTTATAGTTGATTGCGTTGGTCCTTTACCTCGCACTGTTCCTGGTAAAGAATACTTATTGACGTTCTTTGTAAAAAACACGGTTTCCTGAAGCCATACCTCTGAGCAATATTAGGGCTAAAACAGTTGTTGAGGAATTGATTAAAATCTTTACTCGATATGGATTTCCGAAATTCATTCAAACTGATCAAGGTAGCAATTTCACTTCGAAATTGTTTCAGCAAGTAATGGATGAATTGGCCAATAAACATCATTTTTCTTCTGCTTATCATCCTGAAACCCAAGGTGCGTTGGAACGATTTTCATGGAACTTTGAAATCCATGATTCGAAGTTTTGCCTGGAAAAGGGTAAAGACTGGGGATGAAGGTATTCATTTGCTGATGTTTGCGATTAGAGATACTTATCACGAATCCATGGGATTCACTCCTTTTGAAATGTTATATGGACATTCAGTTCGTGGTCCATTACAAATGTTACACGAGTTTTGGACAAACTCGGAGGTTAAAAAGTGAAACTAGTGTGTTGAAATATGCGATTGATTTGCGGGGAAAAATTGCAACAGTTAGAGAAATATCCCGAAATGTGTTATCCGATAGTCAAGATAAAATGAAAACATGGTTTGATAAAAGAGCTAGAGATAGATCTTTTCGATGCCGGGAAGAAGTGTTAGTTTTGTTTCCTTTGGTTAATCAACCATTCAGTGCCCAAAAATTTCAAGGACCGTATATTGTTGAAAAAAAAATCAGTGCGGTTGATTATGTCATCCGTAATCCTGATCGTAAAAAGAAAACTCAGCTTTTGCCATGTTAATATGCTTAAAAAAATATTATAATCGGGAAAACGTCTTGGCTAATACAATAATTCTTTCAGGGATAGATTCTGATGTTAAGATGAAAGATGATAATTTTAATCCAGTTGAGCCGAAATTGGTAAATTCAAGGATATTGTTGAATCTTCATTTTAAAAATCAGCCATTTAAGTGAAAAACACAACAAAGTGATGTCCAACAAATCATTTCTGAATTTAGCCAAATTTTCCCAGATGTTCCTAGTCGAACAAATGTTATTAAACATGATGTTGATGTTGGTGATTCCAAGTCAATTAAGAAACATGCTTATCGAGTTAATCCACAAAAACAGGAACTTATCCGAAAAAGAAATAGATATATGCTTGAGAACGGCATTATTCAACCTAGTTTTAGTAACTGGAGTTCTCCTTGTTTACTTGTTTCTAAACCTGATGGTAGTGTACGGTTCTGTACAGATTTTCGCAAAGTTAATGCTGTGACCAAATCAGATTCGTTTCCTATCCCACGAATTGATGACTGCATTGATAAATTAGGAACTGCTAAGTATATTAGCAAGTTTGACCTTTTGAAAGGTTACTGGCAAATACCATTAACTAAACGGGCCAGAGAAATCTCTTGCGTTTGTAACCGCTGATGGGTTATTCGAATATCTGGTTTGTCCATTGGGAATGAAAAATTCTCAGGCTACATTCCAAAGAATGATTAATCAGGTCATTTCTGGATTAGAACAATGTCAGGCTTATGTTGATGATATTGTTGTTTATAGTCATAGTTGGGATCAGCATATTAGTCAAATCAAGGAACTGTTTGGTAGACTTTCTAAAGCCCGGTGACTGTGAACTTGGGTAAAAGTGATTTTGCTAAAGCTACTGTTGTTTTTTCTTGGACATGTGTTGGTCAAGGGCAAGTAAGGCCACTTGAGGCCAAAGTTGAAAGCATTGATGCATTCGGCGTACCTAAAACAAGAAAAACAGTTGATGAGATTTTTAGGAATGGCTGGGTATTATAGGAAATTTTGTAAAAAATTTCAGTATAATTACTTTCCCTTTAACAAATTTACTCAAACAAAATGTTAAATACATTTGGACCAAAGAATGTCAAGATGCGTTCAATAGTGTGAAAAAAACATATTGAAAAGTAAACCTGTGCTTATGGCACCCGATTTTAGGAAACCTTTTCAATTGACTGTAGATGCTAGCGATATTGGAGCTGGTGCAGTTTTGTCACAATGCAATGAACAAGGAGTATTTCATCCTGTCGCTTACTTTTCTAGAAAGTTCAAATAGTCATCAAAATAATATTCAAACTTCAACTGTTGAAAAGGAAACATTATCACTGTTGTTGGCCTTGGATCATTTTGAGGTTTACGTGTGTAACCCAATTGAATCAATTATCGTTTGGACTGATCATAATCCCCTTGTGTTTTTACATAAAATGAAAAATAAAAATCAAAGATTGTTAAGGTGGTCTTTGCAGTTACAGGAATACGATCTTCAGATATGCCATATAAAGGGAAAGGAAAATGTGGTAGCAGATGCTTTATCTAGAATGGAATAAATAATTGAGATAATTGTTAGGTTAGTGGAAAATATAAGCATTAAGAAGATTAATGTTATGCAATTCCTATAGTGTGTAAGGTTTTGTATATAGATAAGAATTACTGTAGGAATGTGTATGTAAAAAATTTTTAAAAAAAATTTATATATAGTTATTTTATGATATGGTATTTATAATACTGACCATATGAATGTGTTCCCAAGTGTGTATAATGAATAAAAAATATTGTTTTATTAAACAAATTTTTGAAAAATTGGGGGGAGATGTTATGATAATCTGGTTTTAAGTTAAATCTGGCTTTGGGTTATGTAATATGGACGTTTTTATCGTCGGGTGAAAATTCAAGTAAAAATATGGAAGACTATGTGTTTTCGCTGGCTGGAGAGAATAAAATATAACTGTGGCGGACATATCTCATTATGTCCTATCATGTGTTTAAACAACGACGGCGTGCTGAAATAATAAAATAATGACTTACCTGGAGAGCAGACATGTGTTCGGCAAGGTGGCTGACATTTTGTTTTTGTCTGTTCGTATAGCCAGACCGTGATCCGTGGAGCACCTGTCTGGTGGCTTTTCGTTTTTGGAATGATTTGATTGGTCGGCGAATTAATTTACATCGTAAGTTATGAGTTCTGCACGATGTTCTTGTGGAGTGCATTCTGTTGCACACGTCTTCAGATGCCTATATAAACTGGGAATCAACGCACAATCTTCAGAACTCGAAGTTAGAGTATCTCCTGTCCAGCACCGTCAGAAGTTACCACGTCAACAAGGCATGAAGGAGCGGCGACCGGTCATCTTGTTTAGCAGCCCTTGCAGTCGTGCATTCAACTTTTCGTGATGGGACTGATTTTCGTTTGGTGACTATTAATTACTAACTTAAAACGCCAGAATTCTGTGGGAAAAACTTTATTTATTTAAACATATATATTTTATATAAAACATTTAAACACTTGCTACTTGTTATGTAATTTTGTCAAGAACGTGTGTGCTCAATGTTTTAGCTATTGTATCCATGTTGATCTGTTGTAACAAAAAAAATGGGTTTGAATTTATACCCATCATTGTTCCAGTAACCTACTGAGGAACTAGGTCAATGACCTAGAAACCTTGAATCTCTCTGACCAGATGAGAATTTTTTTTTCTTCATAATTACACTTTCCAAGCAGCAACTGGGAGGGGACAAATTATTTATAAATAAAATACAAACTTCCTGTGATACCCTACAATATTATAATAAATTCGAGTAAACCATGGTCCCTGTGACCAGGGCCCCTCCCCCCCCCCCCCCCAAAAGACAGTACTTCGACAGCACCCCTCAGGTTGCACACCCCAGGGATCCGTCTCTGACTGCTATCAGTGCTAAGCGTGTCACATGTTATACTTTGTAACAGTTCATTGAAACAATCCCCTTTCATAGTGTTCATATATAAAAAAATGTTTTACATTCAGTAGATTGTGATTTTGAAATAAAAGAATGACAAGCAATATTAATAATTTAAAATATCAATTTAAAATATATACTCAAGACTAGTGTTTTTAAGGTGTAATATATGAAATATTTAAAATTATTATTACTGATCTCGATGACGTAAAGTTAACACACACGTATAGTTAAGGTGACAACGTGAATAAGCACGTATATAAATATTAACCTTGTGATCTGAAATTTCTAAGGAATTGCTCGTCACACAAATAAACATGTATATCTGACAGATATCTGTTTTTCGCCAATCATACATTTTGTTCATAGCATGAACGTAATATATAATGTACTATTTTATGCGAAACACTAGGTCTGATGTATGACAAAACCTTTGACCTAATCTAAAAACGTATCTCTGCACACTACGAGCCAGTAGGGGTGCCAATGGGTTATTTTTAAATGTTAAAAAAAAAAATCCTGGGGGTCTTTGCTCAATAATGCCCCTCACTACTGACCTAAAAGAATCCCCCTCTCCCATAGGCCTGTATTTTTTTGTTTTTTTTTAGATGGATCGCTTTGCCATCAACACCATGGTGGATTCTTTCACGAGCAGCGACGACTTGCTTGCCTGGGCTAAGCAATATGGGCTGGAAAACGACGAATACGTGAATTTAAAACTCGTAGAGCTTCTATGTCATGAAATTAAACAATCAGAAGAAGCCGCTGCGATGGAGATGGAACAATCAGAAGAAGCCACTGCGTTGGAGACTCCTCCTGGTCCCGAGGTTGAAGACTTATGGTCTCCCTTAACGCCTGAGGAATACGAGGAATTGATCAAACTGTGTGACGAACATTGGAATCCATCCTATGACGAACTGGCAGGAATTTGTATTGACGACGGGGAATGGCAACCAGAAGAACCTATGGTTACCTCTGAAGAAGACGACGACGTTAAACAGGGAAAAGGTCTGCCATGTTCGTTTTGCAATGCCACGTTCAGAAGAATGCCCGATCTAATGAAGCATAGAATACAGTGTGCACAGAGACCATCGTCGCCACCACCGCCACTGCCATCTACATCGTCAGAGCCGCCATTGAAATGCCAGCGTACCATCAATCAAGTTGGAGGGATCGGTCCTGTTGCTGCTGCTACCGCTCCAGTGACCACTGAAACACCATCTACTCCCTACGTGTTTACAAAGAAAGGTACGAGGACGCACAAGAAAACAACGGCAGTCGACACGACCTACGACATAAAGTTTGACGAGCAGTGGAGAGGAAAAAAACTCAAAGATTTACACCACGATCTGCATGACATGTTTGAAGACGTTCTCAAAGAAGCTACCATCGATCTACAAGGCAGCGACCTTGGACGTGTGATTGTCCATCACGATGCCCTGAATTCACCGATCGTCGTACCCCTGCAACCACTATCCGAACTGAATGCAGACGTCATCTTGGGACACATCGAGAAAGTACTCCAGAGCAACGAAGATTTACCACTGGACGCATCTTTCAGCATTCAAGTCGGTACCATACAAATCCCGAGAGGTGGAAGATCAGCCACCAACCTAACTGTTCTGACAGGCCCAAACAACTCGGTGCACATAAAGCAGTCATTGGTGGAAATCGTGAATGACGACGATTTGTGCATGTCCCGTGCCATCGGCGTTGCCTGGGCCAAACTGAACTGCATCTCGAGCAAAGATTGGCAAGACCTCGTGGGTGGTCCTTACCCCCAGACGCCGCTCATCGACTTGATCATGCATCACAAGAAATGCCCTCAATCATTTTATATTCAATTGAGAACCAAAACCCGTCGAGAGCAGAAGACGTTGGCTGTAAAACTCTGTGAGCTGGCAGGAGTACCCACCAATCGTCCATGTAACTTGAATGACATTCCTGCCTTTGAACAAGACTTGGGATGCCAAATCCTCGTGATCAGTGCCGAACTGGGTAATAAATTCCTGCGAGTGGGCGACCAGATGTCACAGGCACCAAGACTCTTTCTATATTTTCTGGAACACCCAACACCCCATTTTCCCAGCATTGTCAACATCACTGGATTTTTTTCGGCATCCTACTTTTGCCAACATTGTTTGAAACCATATAACGACAAGACACATCATTCGTGCTCATTTACCTGCATCGTATGCCATAGCCAGAACTGTCCCGAAACCGAAGTCCAGATGTCGTGCCGTCACTGTCACGTGACCTGTCGATCGCCGGAATGCTTTCAACGTCACAAGCAACAAAAGCAAGACAAGAAGGGACGCACCATCCCCTCCAAGTGTGAGAGTTTTTGGAAATGTACCATCTGCAAAAAAATGCTCGACAGAAGCGAGAGGGATCCTAAACTGCACACCTGCGGGGAATGGAAATGCCCCTGCTGTAACAACTATGTGGACCAAGGTCATCTTTGCTACCAGCCTCCCAAAGAACACATTGAGGTCCACACAAAATTCATTTTTTACGATTTCGAATGCCGCCAGGATGAATTACTTCAATGCCAGGAAGGTTACCTGCCTAGTGGAGTCTGCCTAACCTGTGCAGGAGACAACTGCAGTCATCAGTCTCGGTGTCAACATTGCCAGCAATCGTGGTGTGGCAAACAACAACACGTGCCAAACTACCTGGTGGCACAGACGGCCTGTGAAGTGTGCAAACACGAACCAGTCACAGAAACATCCAAATGTCATGCATGCGGGTCAAGGTGTCCATGCTGTAACAAACGAGACAAGAAGAAGAATTACCTGAAGGAACCATGTGAGCAGACCTGTGGATTTCGTCAAGTCATCTTTCGAGGCGACGGAGCCCACATTCGGTTTTGCCAATGGCTGTTCCAAGACGACCACAAAGATGTCACGGCTATCGCCCATAATAACAAGGCCTACGATGCCTACTTTCTTCTGGAATACATGATTGACCAGTCGATGTATCCACAAAAAATCATTTACAATGGATCAAAAATCATGTACCTGCAAGTGGAGAGAGGACTTAACATCAGGATTATTGACAGTTTGAATTTTCTCCCCATGAAGCTGGCTGCTTTCCCCAAGGCATTTGGTTTGACGGAACTGAAGAAGGGATACTTTCCCCATTATTTTAACACCCTAGGAAACCAGAATTATCGTGGACCGTTTCCCGAACCTAACATGTATGGTGCCAATTACATGGGATCCAAGGAGAGATCAACATTTCTTAAGTGGCATACTGAACAACAGGGAATGTTCGACTTTCAGAAAGAGATGAGGGAATACTGTGTCTCTGACGTCGCTGTTCTCAGAGAAGCCTGCTTAAAATTTCAAGCTCTGATGCTGGAAGCCACTGGTGAAAAACAGATAGACCTCGATACCAAAGCTGTCACCTACATCAATGGCATCGATCCGTTTGCCCAGTACATCACCATTGCCTCGGTATGTATGGGCATCTTTCAAAGCAAATTTCTCAAGAAACATCAGCATGTCAAACTTACAGATGCCCAGAAAATCACAGACTGGATGACGGTCAATGAGGATGGATCCATCAAGGTGAAACCTGATTTATGGCTGACGGAAGAAGAGTTGAGAGATCGTGGGATGACCATCTTCGAGTCTGAAACTGTACCCAGTCCCATTGCTCAAGTTCCAAGTGAGGGGTACATCCAAAAAGATCAGTTCAGCAGAGTGTCCATCCAGTGGTTGGAATGGGTTCAACACCAAAATCAGAACAAGTACCAGATACAGCATGCACTCAATGGAGGGGAACATCAGGTACCAGGAACTCATTACCGACTGGATGGTTTCTGTGCTAAGACAAACACGGCCTTTGAGTTCCATGGCTGTTTGTGGCACGGCTGTCGACACTGCTTTCCACACGAGCATTCTAACACCATCCATCCTAGAACCAATCAATCCATTGAAGAACTGTATGCCCTAACCTGTAGAAAGAGAGAAGAACTGAAAGTGAAAGGATACAAAGTCATCGAAATCTGGGAACACGAGTTTAACCATCTTCTGAAATCCAACCGAGAACTGTCACAGTTTGTGAACTCGTTAGATCTTCAAGACCGACTAAATCCCAAAGATTCATTCTTTGGAGGAAGAACGAATGCCAGCACGTTACACTACAAAGTCAAGGAACGAGAAGAAGTCAAGTACGTGGATTTCACGTCTCTATACCCTTGGGTGAACAAATATTGTCAGTATCCCGTAGGACATCCTGAAATCATACACAAGGATTTCAAGCCACTGCATCAATACTTGGAGACCTGGAGACTATCAGACCCCTCTGGGAGATTATCTCGGACAACTGACTGACGAATTGGATGGTCAGTTTATCACCGAATTTGTTTCTGGTGGTCCAAAAAATTATAGCTACAGAACCAATAAAGGCTCAGAAGTGTGCAAGGTGCGAGGTTTTTCCTTAAACTATGCCAATGCACAGCTCATCAACTTTGAAGCTATCCGCGAGATAGTCTTGTCACCCACAAGAGATGCTACCCTGACTGTGACAAACCCATCCAAAATTTCCAAAAAAGGAAGAGAAAAATGTACAACAGTTGAAGAGAAAAAGTACAAGATAGTGTACACGGTCTCTTTGTCATTCAAGACAATTTCTCACTCTTCCTTATGGCTATTAAAGTTCTATATGAATCATCAAACTCGGTATGAAACATCAAACTTGGTATTTACAGAGACCAATCAAGGGCAGTTGTAACATCAAACTTATTTATCTCCCAAAATCAAACTTGGTATCAGTCTCCACACTGTAACTTCTTTTTTTTTTATCGGACTTTGTTTGATTGCAGTTCAAATTCATTCTTTAGTATATATTTTTTTCTTAAATAGTCCGATACATTTGTGATTTATGGAGTCAATACTCCGTTATTTTAGGCCAGCGATTCAAAATTTGTGTATAAGTAATCTAAATTGTCCATGCATTATCCCACTCTCCACTCACCTCTTGGACACAAACAAGTTGTGTTTAAGGGGGAAGCTGCAAACTATTGGATAAAACAAAACTATTAAAAAAAAACCCATAGGCATAGTTCATCAAACTTGATATGTTCCCTAAAATCAAACTCGGTATGAAACATCAAACTTGGTATTTCCCCTCCACTACATTCTCCATAAAAACATCAAATTTGGTATATCTTGTTTGAATCTCTCCGACCTCCACGTGGTGAACAAGGGGCAACAGGGACTTTTATATCTCTGGCAAACAGGAGAGAAATATCATAGGACACATTTATATGTTAGAGGGCCACTCTCAGGGCCACATCAGGGCCACTCTCAGGGCCACATCAGGGCCACTCTCAGGGCCACATCAGGCCACTCTCAGGGCCACACAGGGTCACATCAGGGCCACAATGGGCCACTCTCAGGGCCACTCTCAGGGCCATAGGGCCACATCAGGGCCACAGGGCCACTCTCAGGGCCACATCAGGGCCACTCTCAGGGCCACATCAGGCTACTCTCAGGGCCACATCAGGCCACTCTCAGGGCCACACAGGGTCACATCAGGGCCACAATGGGCCACTCTCAGGGCCACTCTCAGGGCCATAGTATCACACAGGGCCATTTCTCAGGGCCACATCAGGGCCATCAGGGCCACTCTCAGGGCCACATCAGGCTACTCTCAGGACCACATCAGGCCACTCTCAGGGCCACACATGGTCACATCAGGGCCACACAGGGCCACTCTCAGGGCCACACAGGGCCACTCTCAGGGCCATAGGGCCACATCAGGGCCACTCTCAGGGCCACATTAGGGCCACTCTCAGGGCCACACAGGGCCACTCTCAGGGCCACATCAGGGCCACACAGGGCCACTCTCAGTGCCATAGGGCCACTCTCAGGGCCACATCAGGCTACTCTCAGGGCCACATCAGGCCACTCTCAGGGCCACACAGGGTCACATCAGGGCCACACAGGGCCACTCTCAGGGCCACATCAGGCCACTCTCAGGGACACATAGGGTCACATCAGGGCCACACAGGGCCACTCTCAGGGCCACATCAGGCCACTCTCAGGGACACATAGGGTCACATCAGGGCCACACAGGGCCACTCTCAGGGCCACACAGGGCCACTCTCAGGGCCATAGGGCCACATCAGGGCCATAGGGCCACATCAGGGCCACTCTCAGGGCCACACCAGGGCCACACAGGGCCACTCTCAGGGCCATAGGGCCACATCAGGGCCACATCAGGGCCACACATGGCCACTCTCAGGGCCACACAGGGCCACTCTCAGGGCCACATCAGGGCCACTCTCAGGGCCACACAGGGCCACTCTCAGGGCCACACAGGGCCACTCTCAGGGCCATAGGGCCACATCAGGGCCACATCAGGGCCACTCTCAGGGCCACACTATAAAAATAGTTGTGATTTGCAAAGTAGTTTATTTTAGTAGATACATTTGTCGCTATGGGTCGTGTCAGAAAAGATTGTCCAGTTCCAGGATGTCTGGCCAAGAATTTGTTGAGACTTCCTAACCATCTGTCTCAAGTACACATTTGGAAAACAGAGTATCTTGGTTGACAAAGGAGACATTTGAAGCAGTGAAACCCACATTACTTAAAAGTGCCATTTCGTGGAGTCCAGAAGCAGTGGTGGATCCCACACGACCTTGGTGGGAAACACAGAGTTTGGCACCAGTCACACCTTGCTCGAGCATGTGTGTATCAGGCCCAACGGGTGCTGGAAAGACTCAGTGGGTGTACAGACTTCTGAAAAACCTGAATGGTATGTACGTCAAAGACCCTCCAAAGAAAATCATGTATTGCTATGGCGTGTACCAGACACTTTACGACGAGATGGAAAAGACTGTAGCTAACCTTATGTTTCATTCGGGGTTACCTACGCAGACAGAAATAGAAGAGTTTGCTGATGGACAACATGGACTTATCATTTTTGATGACTTGATGAATCACGTACTGGAGCACAAAGACATAGAGCTGTTGTTTACTCAAGGATGTCATCACAGAAGATTGAGCGTCGTATTTATTACCCAAAACCTGTATGGACAGGGAAAGACTGCCAGAACCATTGCTCTCAACACCTGGTATCTTGTCCTCTTTAAAAATGTGAGAGATACATCACAGATCATGACGCTGGGTCGTCAGTTGTTTCCTGGCCATGCGGGTGTTTTGGTAGAAGCGTACAGAGATGCCATGAAGACCCCTTTTAATTACTTGGTGATAGACATGTCGCCCCACGCCGATGACAAATTAAGACTGAGAACTCGGATATTTCCCAATGAAGACTCCACCGTCTACGTCCCGAGAGTATAAATAGCACTGTATTTTCAAATCATCGTCAAAATGTCTCAAGTCATCAAGGAGAACCTGATGTTCTTGCAGTTCTTGCTGTCTGGTAAATCGACAAAACAGAAAAGTCTGCTGTTGAAACATATAACCAAGGATCAACTGAAAACCTTGACCTTCATTATTGCCAACATATTGCACAGTGACGTTCCACTCTCCAAACAGGCATTTGAAAAGTTGAAGAAACACAAAAAAGTATTACGTGTGTTGGGTGACAAGACGGTTTCTGTCAAGAAGAAGAAACAAGTGCTACGAGCTGATATCATCGTACTCGTGCTACAGAGTATAGCACCCTTGTTAAAGACAGTATAATGCAACACGTGTCAAAAAACATTCTGGTGCCTGAAGAAAAATATATACGCCTGTTAAAAGGACAAGTGATGGATGTCCCAAGACATGAAGAGGGTCAAGATGGAAAAGGGCAAACACCTCCCATTGTATCCAAACCCTTGGCCGATGTGAAAAAGAAGACAATGGAGCGAAAGAAGATGCTGAACCCAGAGAAATCAATAAAGATGGAACCAACCCTACAGAGACAGAAGCGGCCACCAGGAATACCACAACGAAAGAAAAAACAATTTAAATGGAAATCATTGTAAAGTGGAATAGAGGTCTGCTCCTTAACCCTTATCTCCACTGGTTTGAAACGGGAGCAAATAAATGATTTGAAAAATGTATTAGTTGTTATGTTGATGTTGTGGTGTAGTAAAAACAGAACGCAGTGCCATACCTCCCATCCGTCCATAGATTCGAGCGGGACTTGTGTGGGCTAGCGAAATTTTGGGTTGTGTTTTATTTATTTCTAATTACAATCTCTGGTCTCTCTAGAGACAACTACACATGCAATGGACACACACATTGGGTTACACCGAGAGGCCTTAAGGGCAAAAACTATAATGTACAATGATTAAAATATGTTAAGGCAAACTGATACAAGATAGCTTCGTTGACTATAATAGCTGAACAAAAATAATTTTGAATGTCTCGGAGCGAGGATCCCGTCGATTTCATAGCAACATAAAACAAAGCAAAAAGTCCACACGAGTTGCTGTTGGCGTCTTGAAGCACCCTGTCGTTGTACACAGTGCATACACTGTTACTCTGCAGAAAGGCTCGAAATTGTCTCTGGTAATATTCTGGAGGCTTTCCAAAACTGTCAAAGAATTCTCCATGGTTAGCACTGTCTAACCATAAGGCCACCCAGTGTTGTCCTTTCATGGTCGAGGGTTCTGTGTTCACAATGAATCCTCGTGGAAAACGATTCAGTCGGTGTTGTGGAAGTTCATCTGCAGCATAGACTCTGACATGTCTTGTGACCGGATCGGCGTTCAGAGCACATTCCAACTGTAAGGTGTTCATGGTTCTGCATACAAGATGTTCCTGGCTCCGTCGATTTGAAGCAGAAGGTTGTCTTCCGAGTAGATCAAACAGTTGACCGTTTCTGGTAAGGCTTTTTTAAACTGTAAGTCCAGTCGAAGATTACCCCTTTTTATAAGATCCAGGTATCCGTCCTTCAAGTGGTAAGGTTCCAAGGTGAATTGATACAGAGCATATCCACTTCTAAAATCCTCTCTAGACACGTCCAGTCCTATGGATTCTCTTCCTTCGAACAGACTGTTGTAGGCCGAGATGTACTGATTATTGCCTACGTGCAGAGGTTGAGCCGGTAAGGATTCACCATTCACGTACAAGGCAATCGTGTCCAGATCGTACATGGCAAAATTGAATGGATTTTTGGTGTAACTGCCATTCACTGCTTCGGCAGAGACCAGTGCCACCACGACTTTGTTGGGACATTTATTTTGAAACAGGTGATCCCAGGTGAAACTCAGTTGTCCCTTGGGTATGGAGGCCACTTTGATGTCGCTCCTTGTGAAAGGATACTTGGCTTCAGTGTCCTGCAACGTCTTGGCGTGGGCCGTGATGATGGCCGTATTGGGTCGCACTTTGCAGACTCTGAGGTATACGTCTTCGATCTTGACTTTGTAATCAGGATTATCTTCTCCTGCCATCAGATGGAAGGAAGGCCTGGTCCGGAACAGTTTGATCTGTAGATTGACGCCATTGATGAGATAACGTTTGATGTCTAAAAAGTCTTCGTACAGAGGTCCTTCCATATCCACGGTGTGACTCCATTCACATAAAGCACCTCTGTTAGCAAGTCCCGAATTGATGCCCGTTATTGGATCCGCTTCGTCAGTGTGTTTCAGCTGTTGTGTCTTTGTAGTACAGTTGGGATTGCAGAGACGATTCCTTGGCTGTGGACGTGCCATTCAACAACACTTTCAGGTAGCTCTTGTATGGATACAGATTGGTAGAGGTGGTGATGAGTTTTCCATTGAGTGTCAGATCCACTTGAGACCACAAACTCTGGAGCCATAGATTGACGGGTCCCACCTTTTCATCTTTTGTCAAGATGCTGCCATCGGCTTTGGTGATTTTAGCTCTGACGTGTAGTTTGGTACGTTTCAGGTCGATGTAATCGATGCCTTGACCATAAACGTTAAACTCCACAGGACTGTTTTCTGTGGTGATCTGGGATGTGGGTCTCGTGTCCTCATAATATATTTTTTCCACAGAAGTGAATGTACGTGGAAGTTCAAAAATAGAGAATTCTTCGGCATGGGCCTCTACTTCAGCTTTATTCATATAGGAAGCCATCTTACTTCTTTTTACTAAAGCGATCTGTCTTCTGCTTTTTCTGATTGCTTCTGCTCGTTGTGTCTCCTTTGCGCTTTCTTGGTGAACTGACTGGTTGCTCTGTTGCTTTCCCTTTTATACTTTTCAGAAGACGTTTCTGTTCGGCCTTAGCTTGTTCCACCACTTGCTGCGTTGGGGAGACCATGACAACATTGGGTGCCGGGGGTTTGTTCTGTTCTTCTTTTTCTTTTTTCCACGTGGGATCGTAGAGTTCTAGACATCGATCCACACTGTACATGATCTGACTTTGCCCACCACGTTGAATTTCGAAGTGAGGTTGAAGTTTGCCTTGTGCCTGCAGTTTGTAGAAACGGGTCCAGTTATCCACGTCGGGAACGTACAGCTTGTACTGGTCTGACATGTTGCTCCTCTGAAGGTTCTATCTCAAATGATGATGGTTTTTGACAGACATCCTATTTATAGAGATCCTGCATATCTCCAGCTATCCGTGACCACTGACCATACGGTTTTTGCTTTCATCTGATCCAGGTGACTGTCGTTCAAAATGAAGGCTAACAAAGGGGTGTTTTGTTTCAATATACGTTTTCTAGTTCTATTCATCACGGCAGGTGATACGAGCATTTTCATCATGTTCAGATATTCATTGTTAGACTGTAAAAATCGACGTTTCTGTCCTGCTCCGACGTGAATACGTCCGTCCAGCAACCCTTGAACGATCTCCACCAAGGCCAACATTTGTTCTTCATTCATATCATTCAGTAATCCCAGAGTCATATGGTAATCGTGAATATTCGTCATCAGTTTTCAATAATTGTAATGTTTTAGAACGTATTCAGCCATGTTTCAAAACCAAAAAGGCTGCGGCTTTACGTGCAGTGTCACTGTCACTGGTCCTGTGATACATGAGGCTGGATTGCCATCTGCGTCCTGTATATAGATGTCCACGATCTGCACATCTTCCAGTCTCAGGGGTACGTAATGATAGTTTGGAAACACAAAAGATCTTTCCTTTTTATTCCCCATCAAACAGATGCGTCTCAGCAAGGGCTCCTTTCTTTCTCCAACGTGTGAGCTGTAGCAGATGTTGGAACACACGTAAATGTCATGGCTGTCTGATTTTCTCGAAACTTCCCAGTTCTGAATGGTGATTTCAGTGGCTGCTACCACCCACTTTTTTCCGAGATGTAGTCTGTCATATAGATTGACTCTAAAAGACCAGTGTGTGTTGTCAGGGAAGTAAGATGTGCTGTCTGTACTTCGAATGGTAATGTACTTGTCCATGGTGCTTATTTGTTTTGATCTTGGGATTTGGCAGCAAATAACCCAAGGTACTGCTGAGTAGTGCTGTCCACAAGTTAGAATTACCTCGATCGAGAGATAAGTTGATGATACACGTAATCACCACCACGTATATGATGATGATTTGAGAGAAAAATACCGTTACTGATTTGGCCACACGTTTACCAAAATATGTCCAGGTATCACCCGAATGACTTTTTGACAGAGGTTGTGTCTCTACAATTTCTTCCATGATAATGAAAAGTCAAACATGTGCTGAGGTCTTTTATACTGTCTGATATCGAACAACGTCTGCTTCTTGAATCCACGAATTGTACTTCTTAGGCCAGTGAAGCCATTTGACCAACACTTCTTTCTGTTTGTTACGAGTTCTCCTTTTCACAATGTCTTGGATACGGTACAGTTGATCAGGATTCTCAGTCACCTTTTGAAGTTCAGCTGCATAGAATGTCCCTTCGATGGCATCACCACCCCAGTCCTTTAATTTGTACAAGTCTTTACCTTGAGACCAGTACCTTTTCTCAATGGTAAATATTTCGCCAGACCATTTCTCTTGGTATTCCCGATCAAAGGTGCCCCGAAGATGACTGACTCGTACTTTATCACCTATGTTAAATGTAAACTTCTTTTTGTGGATTGCCTTTTTAGGTTTGATCAGGTACTGAGACAGACGGACCTCTCCTTCGTTCGTTTGGTTGACACTGGCTGGTGTTTGACCTAACATTCGATGCTTGGTGTCGTTATAGCTATAGACGACCTTCTCTAGGACATCCATGTACTTGTAAGTAAGGTTTTTTAACATGTAGCGATAGAGACGCATTTTGATGGTTTTAATGACCCGTTCGGCATAACTTGCTTTGGTTTCATTTAGAGCAAACAGCTGTGTTATGCCATGTGACTTCAACAATGCTTTGACATTATGGTTCTTGTATTCTGACCCTGAATCGGACTGAAACAGTTTGGGTTTTCTGGACTCTAATTTCCAGAATTCTGTCAAAGCATCTACCACGTCGTTCCCCGTTTTCGACTTGAGTGGTAGCACCCACAATTACCTGGAGAACAGGTCAATGATCACCATGAGGTATCTCACCCCGTCATTGTATTTAGCCAAACTGACCATATCCATTAGATCGGATTGCCAGTGACTGTCTAACCCTTCCACAACATAGGTATTACGTGGAAACTTTCGCCTCACTTGATGTGTCATGGTATAGGTCTCTTGACCTTTCAACCATGATTTAATATGTATCAGAGGAATTTTAAATTTACCCTCTGCTTTAACAGCTTGATACAGTTTACTAGGACCTGCATAACTCCCAGGATGTTTTATATCATAGTAAATAGACTCTAGGTACCTTTCCCACCGAGACATGGTTCTCAACTGACATACATGTCACAAAGTCATGCTATTTATAAATAACGGATTCAAAAGATACAACACAAAATTTTATTACTAAACAACAAAAATGTAGTACATAAAATATATGACAAAACATACAGTTATGTCAAAAACATTCAAGTGTCTCACACGTGTTTGAAACAGTTAATGTCTGAACACGTTATTCACAAGGGGACATCTCGGGGACAGTCTGTAATGTTCCATCACTGGGTCGTCCATTCTCTGCAATTGGTAGGCGCGTAGTCCAGAACAGTAACAGACGACGGCATCGTGATCCCCTGTGTAGAAGAAACCGGCCTTGGCGAGCTCCCCCGGTTTCTGGCGTAACTGTATTGGCCACCACCCAAATGTCTGCATCCGTGTATAGAATTGGCGCATTTCGGGACGATGGCAGAACAGGTAACGTCTCGAACAGCAGTCTTCTTCATCCCAGGGAGCGTCTTTTTTATATTCTCGAGTGGCATCTGTTTGATCCACGGCTTCTTTGATTTCACCATCTTCATTTTCATCCATATTGTCACAGGCAGCATCCGTTTGATCCATGAAATGTTCTTCTGCTTTGGTAGCCACTCTTTTACATTTGATTGTATATCTTTCTGAACATTTGCAGACCAAGATGTCATCCTCGTCGCTACTGCTGCTGCTACTAACACTGCTCGATTATCCCGATGCCATCTTCTTCGTTCCAGATAGAGTGAAACAAGGCACAAGAATGTCAGAATCATAAAACACGTCTGGTCTCTAGCACAGTCACAAAGCAAATGAAGTGTAAACCATAAATCCATTCTTTTATACCTTCGAGTTCATCCAAAACAAAACTCGTTCACCACTGGTGACACTCGTTAGGGTTGCAGAAGTTACACTGAAGAAATCCCATCTGGTTTTGATGTCGTCTTGCATAGTGCAGGGCACAATTGAATTCAGCTCTGGTACAAAATCACACATGACTGTTTAACATCCTTTCAGTTTCTCCCATTGTTGTAGAGAAAGGAATATTCCCTTCTTCGAAGGTTTCACAGATTTAGTTTCATCACACCACCACCACTGACGCAGGTCCACCCCAGCAAAGTTCTTGTCGACGCTGACTTGGATGTTGGCACCAAGGTGTCTGAAATTTTTTTCGTCTTTCCCCTGGTTTAATGCTGAAATTGTTTCGTCAATTTGGCTTTTACATCCACACAGTTCGATCCACTGTTTAAGACTAAGGACAATAGTTGGTGGGGAACGTTTTCCCCTTGTCACTGTCAAATTTCTAAGTACTAAGGACAATAGTTGGTGGGGAACGTTTTCCCCTTGTCACTGTCAAATTTCCTTATGTGAATAGCAGTGTCCCCTTTCCATAACTTGGCCACCACGTAGACGTTAGTTCCAAGTTCAAGACGACATCTCACTTCATCACTTGTGGAACAGGCCTCTCTGGATTGAACGTAGATCTGATCGTTTTCGGCGAGCGAATGACAATTAAACCTATCTAGCCTGTTTATACTCTTCGTGCCAGTCTAAGTAGGTCAGGGGCCGGTCTAAGTATGTCAGGGTCGGGTCAGTAGGACGTTGCACACGGTACAGTAGGCCAGTCTAAGTAGGTCAGTGTCAGGAGAAAGTAGGTCAGGGTCGGGTCAGTAGGACGAGGTCACGTGACAAGGCCGTGACGTCATCAATGTCAAGGTCACGGAAAGTAGGTCATGATTCTCAACAGGCCCCCTTACTACTCCGACAGGAAGCCCAAAAAGCTTCGACATGACAAAGGGAAAGAATTCGTTTCTAATATAATGAAATAATTTTTGAAAAAGAATGGTATAAAGCAAATTATTACTCAAAATGAAGACATTAAAGCATCTTTCGCAGAACGAGTAATAAAAACATTGCGTGGCTTACTAGCCCGTTACGCAACACATGCAAACGAATATCTATCTGTTTTACCCAAGTTGACTTACAATTACAATGATCGAAAACATGGTAGTTTAGGAAAGTGGTCTCCTGCCAATGTTAACAAATCTAATGAAGTTATTGTGTGGAAGCATCTCTACTATCTACCTTTACAAAAGAAACTGTCTAAAAAGGGAACTGCAAAACGTAGACAGACATTTCTATATAAAACTGGCGACTTTGTTCGTATTAACTATTTACGAAAAACATTTACACGTGAACACGATCAGAAATCGTCAGAGGAATTTTTTAAGATCGTCAGTCGGAGCAGAAAGCAGGGAATTGCATTGTATACATTAAAAGACTTTCACGATGAGGTGCTTACGGGTACTTTCTACTCAAGTGAATTACAACAGGTGACGAAAGAACAGGACGTACTGCGGAAAGTGGAAAAGATTCTGAAGAAGAAAAAGGTTGGGGGAAAAACACATTTACACGTGCATTGGAAGGGCTGGCCTGCATCTTTTGACAGTTACGTAGATGAAAGTGATCTTAAATCTATATAAATTGCGAAGGAATAATATTATATTTTACTTGAAAGAGCAATCTACGCGAGGATGGAGAAGTATATTGTGTTTGGGAGTTCCGATTCCAAAGCCCTATATCCCGATAACACCCCTTATCACTTTCGGGTTAAACTCACCCAAAAACTGACGTTCGAAAGCGTATGGTTCGTAGCTTTGTTAGAGTTGTATTTTGGAAAGAATGCACTGACTAGATTAAATGAACATCACGTAGACATTGTGTGCAATTTATGCAATACTTCTTTTGTCGGGGAAGGATTTTCTCCCCTGCTGAGACGTATCGATTTGAGAGACGGGCCGAATTATAACTTCAACACATTGTGGCACATACCAGTAAGCGTAAACGACACGTCTTTCGTCGAAATATATATTAAGCCCAGCGCTGGCACTTCGCTCTCATTTCGTCGCTATCCTTTTGTCGAGTTATAGAGAAAGAGAGAGAGAGAAAAAAAAATTGATACAAAACTATACGTCCCAGATGCGAGCAAATGGATACGTTTTTTTAAGAACAGACCACGAGATCAGTTTCGTGTAGCACAGCAAAAGCAACGAGGTGGTTCGTACAAACTTCCTATTTTCTATCAACCTGATAAAGTCAAGCAAACAACACCTCCGATTAAAGTAGAAATGACGTCACAGACTCCAGATGTACTCGAACGTGCCAAGGCCGAACAACGACGTAAACTGGCTATAAAACGCAAATCTGGAGATACGATCGTCAGAACAAAACAAAAAACGGCGAGGAGGTAAGAGTTTAGAAGCAGTAAGTGTTTTTAAAAACAATCCGCGAATCAGATATAACGACATTTTTAACTAGAAATAACAAATAACAAATATGTCGGTACTTACGGATAAAGACTTTACCGAGGCACTACCCAGTGAATTGGATTTATTCGAGCTACCACCCCACCAAACGAGTGTATTTCAACAATATTACGACAATGTACGACCCGTCTCTACTATAACGGATTCGAGCCCAGTCGAATTTCTCGTTTCCAACGGTGGAAACGACTACATCGATTTGAGACGAACCCGTCTTCACGTGAAACTTAAAGTTATTCATGCCGATGGAAGCAGTTTGGCTGATAACGAACACGTAGCACCCGTGAATTTATTGCTATCGAGTCTATGGTCACAGATGCAGGTATATCTACAAAATCAACTCGTGAGCACGAACAATACCTTATACGCTTACAAGGCATACATTCAAACTCTGTTGTACAACGGACAGGAGGCCAAGGACACTCAGCTACAGTCCCAATTGTTTTACGCAGACAACGGAACCGTCGAAGCTGACATAGAACGATGGTCTTATTGGCAGAGGAAACTTTATTGCTGGAAGCAAGTCTGTCACTTTAGAAGGTCCGCTTTACGAGGATATCTTTACCATGCGACGTTGTTTGGTGAATAACATTAGCGTTGCGACAAAACTGTTTAGAAACAATGCAGCTTTCTGTCTCATGTCGGGAAAAGACGGTGAAGAATATAAATTAGAATTACAGGATGTATACTTGAAAGTGTGTAAGCCGAGAATGAACAATGCACTCATTCTGGCGCATAGCAAATTATTTGAAAAAAGCAATGCACTGTATCCCTACGTGAGTAAATACGTCACGTTGGGCAGCATCACCTCCGCCCAAGCCGTGTACCAGTGGGACAATCTGTTTCAGTCGCAATGTCCTACGCGTGCAGTTGTGGCTTTTGTAAAGGCAGGCGCTCTGAATGGATCGTACACGCTAAATCCATTTAACTTTCAGAGTTCTAACATTAAAAGTGTGGGCTTATATTTGGATGGTGTGTCTGTACCGGGGCGACTCCTAGAAACAGATGACGTGTCTACCTATGTGAAATTATTTGATGGTGTCAACACCTGGAGAGAAGATTCGGGTAACGCAATATCTCGAAAGAAATTTGAACTTGGAAATGCACTCTACGTCTTTAATCTGGAACCTCTTTTCACGGATGGTACGTATTTAAACCTGATCAAAAGTGGAAACGTCAGATTAGAAGTTCATTTCAAGTCGGCGCTGACGCACACACTGAACGTGGTCGTTTACAGCGAGAAGCCCAGTCTGTTGAAAGTGGATCAAACGAAGAACGTGTTTCTGAAATAGACATGACAACGGACACTTCTAAATTAATGTGTGCTATTCAGTGCGACCCAGATTTAAAATCATACATCGTAGGAGTATTTCCATCGAACCGACTACCTAAAAAACGCCCAATCAGTATCTCTTGGGGATTAATTGCGAATACCGACGACAGCACGAAACGCGGATCTCACTGGACCGCTTTTTATTTTAATCATCAAAATAATACGGGTGAATTCTGGGACAGTCTAGGAAAGAAACCCAGTTATTATAATCGACATTTCGAATTATTTTTAATGAAACATTGTAAGACTTATACGTTTAACACACGTGCATTACAAAGCCCAACGTCAACCGTTTGTGGGTTATATTGCTTATATTTTTTATTGTTTAAGTGTAAAACAAAGTATGCTTTATCCAAAATTGAACAACAATTTGGAGAAAACTTGATAGAAAATGATTTGTTTGTACATCAGTTTATAACTAACTATTTTCGACATTGTAGTCGGTTTGGAGTTCCATGTATTCAGAAAAATAAATCTTTAATGTAATATGTTTGTAATGGTCAATTTTATTCGGTGTCTTAAGTTTTGTTTATCATTAATGCGTATGTTATATGATGTACGATGTAGTAATAAATAAATTAGAAAATATTTTTGTATTTTTGTATTTTTTTAAAATATATAATTCGACATTTCAATAATGTTACATCAGTTAGTTGTGAACCTTGAGAGGAGACATCCATGGCTCGATACGTGGTAAAGCATTATCAGTTCCTCAGAGATTTACTTCTTATGAATGACTATCAGTTTACGTTACAACAAATCATAGCTATGAACCGCGAGCAAATGTTAGCTATGGTCGATATAGTAAAACGTTTGCTCGACGGTCGCATCCCAGTGACGCGGAATGAACACCGATGATTTCTGCAGTTAAATCCCAATAATACCTATTTCTCTATATTATAATGTTTTGCCCACTCCGCTACAACACACCCTACACGAAAGCGACTATTAATACGCTTTACGCGATTAATACCATTTATATTAAAAAGAGAACACGTTAGTGCAGTTCGACAAGAAGGTATTAGACACGCCAGACTATTGTCTCGAGCTAGCGCTTAAATATTGATGTCTACACTCGTTGAATCATTTGTTGTTTACGTTCTCGTTAAGTGCAAAACGGTCATTCACTCTCTCTGCCCCCTCCCCCGATAACACTGTGACATGATGACAAGTGCAATACCTTTTATTACTCCCTGCAATATCGCAGTGCTCGGAGCGACATCAAGTGGTAAATCCAGCTTTATTTATAAACTGTTACAATGCATTGATACCATGTTTGATAACAAAACGAACAAGATAATATATTGCTATAGTTTAGTTCAAAGTTTAATTCAAAATTTGGAAGAAGACGTCGGAAACTGTACAGTTGCACGAAGGAATACCTACCGAAGATATGCTCGTTACTTGGTCAAAGGAAAACGATAAAAATATCGTGCTCGTTTTGGATGACATGATGCAACAGTCTTGTAATAACGCTTTCGTCGAAAGACTGTACACAGTCCTCGCTCACCACCTCGAAATTAGCTGTATACATACGGCACAACAAGTATTTTAAAAAGGAAATTGTTGGCGTACAATATCTTTAAATTGTCATTACTTTGTTTTAATGAGAAACTTGCGTGGCGAACAACAATATCATATGCTTGCTAGACAAATATTTCCAGGAAAGAGCAAATATGTTGCTGAAGCATACAATGATGCCGTGGAGTCGAAACCGTACACGTATTTAATTATCGACGTCTCACCTAAACAAAACCCCGAGTATTTTCAGTTGAGAACTAACATATTTCCGGGAGAGGAATGTGTTGTGTATAAACCTACGTGAGTGAATTGAATATAAACGGTGTCAGCATGTTAAAAGCGCTCATTTGTGGACATGACATCCACGGAGTACACTTGGCGAATTGTAGCGTGTGTTTGTTCTAATACGGGAAAGGCAGCTGAAGAAGTAACCCTGTACGAACCGAGAGAGTGGTTTTGCAACAAGAAGACTTGTATTAGATTAATACAACAACAAGTGTTGAAAGGTGTTGATATTCCCGACAGGTGGGGATCGCCGGTATATTTGATTGTCAAAAGAAGCTTGTTTAGTGTTGCCAGCAGATCATGCGGGAAATCATCAATAAGCAGTTACCTTTTTTACAAATGTTGGCACGCGTGAGCGTAAAACAACGCTCAGCTCTATTGTCACATTTATCGTTACAGCAGTATAGAGCTATACTAGAAATCATATATAATATTTTAAGAGGAAATATCCCTTTATCAAAATATGATATAAATAAATTACAACGCTATAAAAATGTCATTCGAGAATTGGTTTGCAAAGATATCGGTAAGAAGCAAAAACTGCAACTTTTAAAAAAGTACCACTTTGTTCTCCCCACAATAATTAACGCTTTATGAGATTACTGCGAAGAAGAAGATATCAGAGAAGTTGAAGATAAGGCCAATCAGGACGATGAACTAACTGAAGAAAATGGCGAAAACAATGATAGTTATTTCTCGAGATCAATATCGGGACATGAAAGAGAAGTTATCGATGATAAATGAAAACAGTTTGCAAACAGAACAACAAAGTGATAACCCTGTTACAAAGGACCTATTGAATGGAAACGATGCAAAGAAAGCGTATTGCGATGATAATGCATTCCTGTTAAAATTGTTCTATAATGTGAACTCTATTATAGAATTTGGAAAACTGAGCAAAATTTGGTACTGGTTGGAGAGAAATGAGAGTGGAATCATGTGGAATGAGAAGGGAGAAATCACATCTTCTAATGGTGGAATAATGGAAGGTGCAAACATTATTGACATACTTCGTTATGGAATACTTTCATCGCAAGAACATTCACACGAACTGGGTGCACCAATCGGATATAAGTAATTTTTAGACATAATCATTGGCGTATCAGATTTGAGAAACATATTCTACGACTTTCAAACTGGCTATGGTAAAACACATAACAAACGTATTGACACTGACAATAAATATTTATTTAAAAACAGATATAGTAAAAATGTCATTCACAAGAAAAAACAACATATGTATGCAAAAACGTTACCCAATAAAATACCGGGTATACAGAAAAATGTATCCGAGAAGAAAATAAAATGGGAATTCATTCCCAAGTGATACTAAATGTTTGGTTATTATTATTATTAATATTGTATTGTATATACAAATTTATTATGAAATTACATGTACTATGATGGACCTATGCTAAAGAATAAATGCGAATATGTACAAACTACTAGTAATGAGTATGTGCTTACATCATTCTAATTGTGAGTGCATGTTTCATTTCTTTAATTTTTGAATCATTGAAAAAGGTTTTCCTCGCCTGATGGGTGATATTCCATGGCTGCCTCCTGATTTCCGGGAGGTGTTGCCATCATCATTTGATCATGGTTAATTTGATATATTGCTTTCTCGATGTCCGCGAGAAAAAAATTCAACTAACAAGTGCTCCGCCAATTCCTTGTTGCGTTTCTCTTCCTTGGTAGCGATATGATGGGGAGGTAGGTAATGGCTCACATAGGAATACCTGATTCGAATTTTTTCATTTGGTTTTGTTTTCAAGCCTCTTTGTTTTACAACGTGACGTGCAGCACGCATGCAGTCACTTATTGTCCTAAAATAATCCTTACTGATGAATATTTCCTCTTCATCGTCACCTCTGTATAACGCAAAAGCAATGATTTGCGTTGAACGTTTCAGCGCTTTGGGTGAACCACTTTTAGGAGAGAACATCCTGAAATAAACAAACGAAATACATCAAAACATTGTCTTTATAATTATTATTATTATATAATTGTTGTGTAACAATGTGTTCGATCATGTATTTGAATAAAAGTCACATTGATGAAATCAATAAACATATGATTTAAAATAACCAGAAAAAAATATATAACGGACATTTGAACACATACTTTATATTTCAAGTCTGTAGCTTCACAATTCGAATATTTGTTTGTTTGTTTAACAAGGAATGCCACTAGATAATATTAATTAATGAATCAACTGCTACTGCACATCAAACAGATGATATTTTAACACATATTATCAGAGAAACCTCACTTTCGACAAATTACTGCTCTTTTTTATCAGCAGCAAGGGATATTTTATTATGCACTTTCCTGTTGGCATGATAGCACATACCACATCCTTTAATTACTTATCATGGATCACTGTTCTAGTGAGTGCACCGAGGAGGATTGATCCTTCGACCTAACACGCCTCGGGCGGATGCTTCATGGTTTGACTACGGGAATAATAGTATAGCTCACCAAGGACTCCGAACCTCTGTACTCATGTCGGCTGGGGTTGCACACTCTTCGTCAAACTGTAGACTAGAGTTCATACTGAAAAAAAGAAAGGAAGAAAATAAACAAATACATAAAATAATGAAATAAACATTTTAAAATTAAAAATAAAAAAAGATTCATGTAGATATATGAACATTAATATTATAGTATTTAAAAAATAATGATCAAATAAGTTTGATGTAAGATAATTAAAAAACGTTAATTAAGTAATGAACTGCTACTGTACATCAAACACATGGCAATTGAACACGTATTATCAGAGAAACCTCACTTTCGACAAATTACTGCTGTTTTTTTATCAACAGCAAGGAATATTTTATTATGCACTTTCCTGTTGGCATGATAGCACATACCACATCCTTTAATTACTTATCATGGATCACTGTTCTAGTGAGCGTACCGAGGAGGATCGATCCTTCGACCTAACACGCCTCGGGCGGATGCTTCATGGTTTGACTACGGGAATAATAATAGTATATCTCACCAAGGACTCCGAACCTCTGCTCTCGTGTCGGCTGGGGTTGCACACTCTTCGTCAAACTGTAGACTAGAGTTCATACTGAAAAAAAATAAAGGAAAAAAATAAACAAATACATAAAATAATGAAATAAACATTTTAAAATAAAAAAAATTCATATAGAAATATGAAAATTAATATTATAATATTTTTAAAATAATAAAAATGTTTTATGTAAGATAATTAAAAAGAAAAAGAGAAAAGTCGTCCATACCTTCAAAAAAATGTGCATTACGTGCATATTTATTATGGAAAGTATATTATGCTAGTTTGATTTAATTGTTTTGTAATAGCTATTATAAGTATGTGTTATCATGGTTAATATCCATACGGTATCGAGGTTACTCTGTCCTGGAGTATATACCTCTTATCATCATAAGGTACAAGGGCCACTTTGTTCGTTTGAATAGTATATAGTACGTTGTTGAACGATCGAATACTGTTGAACGAAGCGTTTGTCACGCTACTGTCAAACAAACACGCTTTGAACAATTCATGATTGAGGTTTTGTTGCACGCATGATCGTTTAATACCTTTTGCTTTACGGACAGTTTTTTGTTCACCAGTTTCACTTGAATATAAGAAGGAATAGTTTTTTGCTTTAAGAGCAACTACTTCCATAATCAAGTTGGCACCAGTTTCTGATTTCCATTTTCCCAATTCTTTTTGTCTAGCATTTGAATAAAGATCATGATCAGAGGGGAAATTTAATGTGTCGTACAATTCAATATTTCTTCTCATGTGGTCGAATAGATCTACACCTTTTGACACGTACATGATACTGTCAGTGTCTGAAATTATGACTTTGATTTTATTTCCAAATTCTCGTTTTATTATTTTATAATGAAACTCGTAAAGTAATGTTTTTGAACTATCCAGAATTGCACATCCAACGATGAGAGGGTGATTTAATTTGACACTAATTTTTTCCTTACTTACTGATACCAAATCATTGCTAAAAAAATTTACATATTTAAAATTGCATTTTGATGTGTATTTGCGTAGTTTTTTTTTTTTTTTTCACTTATCAAGTGAACCTCTTGGAATTTTCTCCCCGACATGAGCAGTCGACCGTAGCAACAATTATTCATGAGTTTGAAAAGGTCTTTTGTGAATGAATCTGTAGCCACTTTTCGTTTCTCGGTATTGAAAAGAATGTAAGGTGCCATCCACGTTTTTTGTGTGAACAAAAGAAGTCTGTGTACGCGTATCAACCTAATTCCAAGTACAATTTCAATGTGTGTGAATGAAGTATGTCATGCTCTTTATTATCAAGGGCACAAAACAGGTTTTTTTCAGTGGACTTTTCGCGTTCATCCCCCATGTTTTTCAGCAGATTTTTGGCGTAGGGTGAAAGCCGCTCGTTTATTATTGATTTTCGTTCAGGTGCCAGAATAACGCTGGATCGTAGAGCAAATCAACATCTAAAAAACATGCCGTTTCTTCGTCAGAATTTGTTCGAGACCAGTCTATCATTTCCCATTCACATTCGTCTAGGAATCTCTAGTTGGAATGAGATAGTTTCTGTATCATTGCTTTGCTGTACATTGCATTTATGTCTACAAATAGTATTTTAGAAAGTTCTTTTTCTTCATCGTAATTGGATAAACCCGGATAATTTGCCTTAGCATAACGATGGGGTACCCCGCTGTAGTCACCTCGTATCGCGTGTTCCACAAAATTGTAAATGTCTGGATCCATAATAAGTTCAATACTTTCTCCCGTCATCTTGAGACACGCATCAATCGACATTCCCGGAAGCGAGCAGTACCACATTGGATCTAAACCGTACATCTTTAAACATTCTGAAACATTCCATTACGTCTGCTACTAACAATGTATCCACAGAAAGATATAGATCGTGAAAATCACCTAACGTTTGAAGATTAAATTCGATCCATAATTCGTTCGCCAATGAATAATCCTCTCTGGAAATGCTGTGACCCGATAACGAAGAATAAAAATCCTCTATGGAAGGTAGTTTAGTTTCATCAAACTTTGACATTCGATCAAACTATTCATAGGGATATGGCAACTTACGAGTTAAAAGTTCTGCTTTATTCACGAAGTGTTCGTTTAAGAGGTTAAATTCGTCAGCGCCTTTAGTATGGAGATTTTGTACTAACGTTTGAAGCGATGTTGATAAAAACTTGAAGGAATCAATTAAGACTAAGTTGTCTATAGAGAATGTTAGGAAATGTTCGTCATTTTTTGGTATGCATTCTAACTTTCTATCTTAGAATAATTTTGCAGCGTTCAGGATAAGATGCGCGTCGTAATTTTGTAAATTGTGTAGTACGACAGGAATTCTCTTTTTGAGTTGAAAATTTAAGTTACAGGCATTGTGACACGTGCCACGCATGCGACCCGTTAAATGGCAATGATCCAGTACTTTATCTCGACCTAATGTATTACCACATAGGTAGCACGTTGTGGCTTTATTATGACGATCCAAATCTTGTGCAGTAAGTATCATATCTTTAGGGTTATCGTAAAGCTGCATAATTTCGTCGTGTATTTGCAGAACATCAATCATGAATTTTTCTGATGCATCGGCGCCTCTATATTGTTTCAGCGGTTTAGAACAACTCTCTATTGTACTTTGAACTTTCAGTGCATAACCGCAGGGTTTATGCGTGTGAATCCGTTTACTGCCATTAGAAGTACGGTTACAGTTATCGTTGCTTTCAACATTCGCTGCGACGCGAGGGAGAATGCTTTTAAAATCACAGTATATAGTCACTGGTATTTTATCTGTTTTATACATGTCTCCCAAACCGAACACTTTTTTACATTTATCTTCTTTAGGCATGATAATGCGTTGTGCTTTGTCATAACAATATGTTTTATGATTGTCTAATCGTTCCTGAGAAGTAAATCGCCAGAGACATTTTTTACAAATGAACCCTTTATGTTGTGAACCGTATCTCAAAAGTCTACTCAAATGTTTGATCAAACAGTAGTGCGTTGTATTCTCGTCTTCTATCAACAAAAGGTCTATCTCTCGATTTTCATTCACCATATTGTTGCTGATATAAACGGGGTAGGGATCATGTGCATCAAGAGCGAATATGTTAATTGCAAGGCTATTCAATCGTTCAAAACGATTTACCTGAGTAAGCGGCAATGGAAATGTACAACCGTCTACATTCAATTCGTTTATAAATTCTTTGTAATTACCAACTCGAATGGCATGTTGTTCGCGTGCGCACGGATGCAGATGAGCTAATACAGAGTACAGGAAACAGAGATTGTCATTATTCCTGATATTCGAAACAGCTTTTTTGACACCCAATGGCCGATATATTGCTCGTGCTGGGGTGTCGTTAAACATTCATTCATTCATTAATGTTCAAGGAATGAATATTCTTTCCTGTCAACATCTTCTCCGGTCTTCTCAACTTAAAAGCTGCTATTATAACTCTTCTGTTCTGTTTTGTATATTGATTGCATTTGTGTGTATAATTTTCTCATAGCTAAAACATAAATTATGCTTTCAATATTTTCACAAACCAAATGATAGTCTTCCTATGATACTGCTGCTATTATAACTCTTCTGTTCTGTTTTCTATATTGATTGCATTTGTGTGTATAATTTTCTCATAGCTAAAACATAAATTATGCTTTCAATATTTTCACAAACCAACTGATAGTCTTCCTATGATACTCTAAATCCAATATATATATAAACCTCAAAACAACATTTACAATGATTGCAGAGACCTAATAAAACGTATGTATGATTTCTTTCCATCATCAATAAAAATCAAATTCTATCTATTCAATTCTAAATCAGTTTAATGCATAGTCCAACATTTGTGACATGAAAATGACTTCTTCTTTTCAAATTTATTTTAGATATCTGGCATGAAGTGACTGTCATTTTAGGACTTGTGGCGCTTTTCATCGGTTCACTGATTATGAAACTTTTAATTAAAAAAATAGTAAAATGTTGTCGAAGAAATCTTCCAATTATCCCAATGCAGACTCCTACTCTATCTGGCTCTACTCCTACTCTGACTCCGTCTCCTATTCCTACTCAAACTCCTACACCTACTCAGACGTCTTCTCTTTCCTTAACCTCTTCTGGCACTCCTTCCACTGTTGCTTCCACTTCTCGCTTGTTGCCCAGCGGTCCATTCACTCGACAGCAAGCCAGAAGGGAACGTATCCGACGACTACTAACTTTTTCTCCCTCTTCCCTCGAATCTGAACATATTGAATTACATGGTGTGTAAAACAAAAAGAAAAATAGAACTTTATTGAAGAGACACATCGAACAGACTATATTTTTTTTATATTTATTTTTTAAGTATTTATTTTTCATTCGATTTTTTATTTTTTAGTTGCCACTTTTTAGTGGAAGAAAAAACTTCCACTAAATATTTTTTTCCAAATGTGTAAAACAAAAATAGAATTTCATTGAATTGATTTAAAATCTTAGACATTGAACAGACTATATTTATTTATATATTTATTTTTTAAGTATTTATTTTTCATTTTATTTTTTATTTTTTTAGTCGCCACTTTTTCTTTTCATTTTCATATTGTGTGTTCATCAATTACAAATTATTACACCAATTAGAGATTTATACAAATTGTTTTGTTTTTTTTTGTTTTTTTTATACAAGTGATTTTATTATTATTTATATTCACATTTTATTTTTGCTTTTATTTTTTATGCTGATTTATTATAAATGATGTCCACTTGTTTAATATTTTTTAGTATAATAACTATACCAAAGAGCTTTTAGGTTTAAATTATAACCATTAGAAATTTATAAAACAAATATCATTTTTATTTTCCATACCAAAGAAATTTCATTCACCAGTTAAAAATGATTACACCAATTAGAGATTTATAAAAATTGTTTTTCTTTTTATATTTTCTATACAAGACTTTATTATTTATATTCACATAGAAGTGACTTTGATACCAATTAGTGATTTTATTTTTTATACTAATTAATATATGCCGATTTATTACAAATGATGTTAACTTGTTTTATATTTTTTATAATAATAAAACTACTTTTAAGAAACATTTTCTCCATTTTTATATTTATATTTATATTTATAAAAGTTAAATACAAACCAAGAGAATAATACTTTTGTTTGATCAGCTGCATTCAACATAATCGAGTGAGCTGACGTTTGTTTAACACAACAGAATGGTGCAGGAGAGAGGTCTGATCAATAGTCCACTGTTTTTCTGTTTGGTGCAGAAACTGTTGAATATTTCCAGATGGTCAAAGGGGAGATAAAACGCTATGCATTGAATATTGTATTGTAGTGTGTGTCAATAGTCAAACACGAGTGATCTCCCATGTAAATATGACCTTTATAATGTACTCTACTCTCAACGTAAAGAAGATTGCCATTGGTTTTTGTATTGAATTGACTATTGCTGACATATGTTAAACGGATGCAAACATGAGCACTTTCCATCTTCTCTTAAATCTATGCAGCAATACATAATTTTTAAAACTTTTTTCAAAACTAAAATATTCGGTCATTGTTTTGAAACTAAAATATTCGGTCATTGTTTTGAAACAAAAATGTTCTGACATGATAATTTTTGCACATACATAATTATGTTTCCTGTGTTGAAAATCTATTTATGAATTATTTTTTCAAATCAAAATATTATATTTCCACAAACTGAAAACTAACATTTTCTGTCATAAACTTTCTTTCATCATAATTTTTGTAACCAAAAAATATTTCAGTTGTAATTTTCATTTCATTTCAACTTATTTTCGTGCTTATATCCAATTGAGGTTCAAGCACTCTATCCTGGGCACACACCTCAGCTATCTGGGCTGTCTGTCCAGGACAGCGGGTTAGTTGGTTAGTAGTTAGTGAGAGAGAAGAGGGTGTAGTGGCCTTATACCTACCCAGTGAGCCCTTAAGAACTCGCTCAGGGTTGGAGCCGGTACCGGGCTGCGAACCCTGTACCTACCAGTCTACAAAAAATATATAGTTATTTATATAGCAATGTGACATGCCACGAATAATTAACCTCAATTAAATACTCCACTGATTTTTAGTTTAGCACACAAACGACACACAGTGTTTAGTTAATTCCAGATCAATTACTCATTAGACTGAACACAATTCAAAAAGGCTTTAACGTTCACATTCAGAACAAGCTGTTACTATCGCCTTCTATATGTATAATAGACTGCCCGCGTGACCTCCGTTAAAGGGCAAAGGAAATTAGGATAAAGGAAATTGGGACAAAAGGAATTGGACAATAGAAATTTCGTCTGATTTTATTTCGTCTGAATTTTGGCGCAGAACCCTCCAAACTACACTACTGATATGGAACCCACAAGGCAGAAGAACAAGAGGCCTCCCAAAGAACACATGGCGAAGGGACCTCCAGGTGGACACCAAGAAGACATGATGCACCTGAAGGCAGCTTGAAACCAGAGCCCAGGACAGACAACTCTGGAAAACTGTAGTCAATGGCCTATGCCCCAGAAGATACGACGGGCATAAGTCAATAATTAAGTAAGTAGTTAGCACAAGGTGTTCTCTACAACACAAAAATCCTGCAAAAATCGACGTCACATCGCAGGGAAATGTTTCTAATATGTTAACGTGCGAAGGTTAAAATTGACACGCGCGGCGAGTTGAGACCAGAAAGTTATTTTACAAAAAAAAAAAAAAAAAAAAAAAAAAGGTTTATGGTTACAACCTAATACTATAGTTTATGTCATAACAAACAGAATTTTGAATTTCAGCAATTACGTATTTGAATAATTGATGTGTATGTCATTTACTGACTTATCCATTTCCGCGCCGTCTTTGCTCTCAGTTACATTGATTTTCAGTTGGTAAACATTTCACCTACCAACCTGAAAACTCATACCAGAGGCGGATCTAGGGGTAGGGGAGGTACCAGCCTCCCCCCCCCCCCTAAATTTTGCGATAGTTATAATTTTATTATATATCAATTTTCATTGTTTTACGATCCCCCTCCAAACCTCCCCCAAAGTTGCCTTGACATTCCACTCATGTCCCTGACCCCCCCCCCCCCCCCCCCCCCCCCCCCGAAAATGGATTTTCTTGATCCGCCACTGCTTACTTCTGGGGGAAAAATCAAGGAGTGGAAAATTTCACTGCTCAAAATATCACCAGTAGGGACTCCACGAGTACTCGCGCACGGGCCGAGGCTGGCAATATTCGAGTCCGTTGACAGGACTCAAGTACTCGCGCACGAGCCGAGGCTGGCAATATTCGAGTCCGTTGACAGTACTCAAGTACTCGCGCACGGGCCGAGGCTGGCAATATTCGAGTCCGTTGACAGTACTCAAGTACTCGGGTACGGGCCGAGTCTAGTAATATTCGCAGTCCGTTCACAGGACTTGAGTACTCGGGTACGGGCCGAGGCTAGCACTATTCGAGTCCGTTCACAGGACTCGAGTACCCGTGCAAAGAAGAGTACTCTCATTTGATTATGACAAAAAGGTTAACGTCATTTTGCCATGTGTTTGTTGCCTCCGTTCACAGGACTCGAGTACCCGGGTACGGGCCGAGTCTGTCAATATTCGAGTACCCGTGCAAAGAAAAACACTCTCATTTGATTATTAAAAAGGTTAACGTCATTTTGTCATATGTCTGTCTGAGTACATTATAGGTCTATCAGACATGGAAGAAAACAAAAAGTCGAATGTGCGGAATGCAATACATTGACACGATTTGGCAGCCATGTTTAGCGTTAGAAAGAAAGAAATGTTTTATTTAACGACGCACACAACACATTTTATTTACGGTTATATGGCGAGGGATTTTTTATATGCACCATTCCACAAACAGGGTAGTACATACCACGGCATTTGATAGGCCAGTCGTGGTGCACTGTCTGGAACGACAAATAGCCCAATGGGCCCACCGACATATTTAGTGTTAGAATTAAGTTTGTTTCGTTTAAACGTTTGCTTTTGTTTAACCACACCATTAAAGCACATTGATTATTAATCATATGTTATTGGATGGAAAACAATTAGCAATTTTGACATATAGTATAAGAGAGGAAACCCGCTACATTTTTTCCATTAGTAGTAAGATGTCTCTTATATACACCATCTCACAGACATGATAGCACATACCACGGTCTCTGATATACCAGTCGTGGTGCACTAGCTGGAATGAGAACTAACACAATGGGCCCATCGACAGGGATCGAAACTATACTGTCCGAGCATTAAGCGAACGCTCTACCACTAAGCTACGTCCCCCCCCCCCCCCCCCCCCCCCCCCCCCCCCCGCACAATGAGTGGTAAATATCACTCTTCAAAATGTAAGCAATGGACAGTCGCACTCATGAAGATATCAACGACTGAGGAATCTCGCCGTTTGCCTTTGGGAAAAGATTAATTGCTGTTACTGGCAAAATGTTACAGATTAATAACAAAACACATTATTTAATTTATTTATTTATTTATTTATTTATCTTATGCGCGCAGATGTAATTTTCGTTTCCTGTTTTGTTCCATTTTTAATCATTTTAAAAACGCACGTGCGTCTGAGAAGTAGCGATTATTGGTGCGAGTTCTAATCTGTTTTTAAGGATATTCCCCGGTGTTAACATACCCTGTTCCTACCAACCTATAGTCCGCTGACTTAACCACTGCGCCACCGAGGCCGGTCATTTGAAGCAAAGGAGACCGTTTGTAAATGTTACAATTTACACGATAAAATAAAACATTTGTCAGTCGAACAATGCACATTTTAACTTTTGTCAACCGGGAATGAACCACATTGTTAATGAGCAAATATATTTTCTTCAAAAAAATGAAGGATTGAAGAAATAGCGAAGTAATTAGCCTTTAAAAAACAAAACAAGGAAATCGAAGCCGGCCGTTTATAAATTGATAGCAATACCGAACGCAACTTCTATGTCGTCATTCTTGTTTTCGTAAATCAATTAAAGATACACTATCTACCTCACCGTATTACAAACTTGTTTCAGTAAATCAATTAAAGATGCATTATCCACCACACCGTATTACAAACTTGTTTCATTAAATCAGTTCAAGATACATTATCCACCACATTGTATTACAAACTTGTTTCATTAAATCATTTAAAGATACATTATCCACCTCACCGTATTACAAACTTGTTTCATTAAATCAATTAAAGATACATTATCTACCTCACCGTATTACAAACTTGTTTAATTAAATCAGTTAAAGATACCTTATCCACCACACCGTATTATAAACTTGTTTAATTTTAATCAGTTAAAGATACATTATCCACCACACCGTATTACAAACTTGTTTAATTAAATCAGTTAAAGATACATTATCCACCACATCGTATTACAAACTTGTTTCATTAAATAAGTTCAAGATACAGTATCCACCTCACCGTATTACAAACTTGTTTATGTAATCAGTTAAAGATACATTATCCACCACACCGTATTACAAACTTGTTTAATTAAATCAGTTAAAGATACATTATCCACCACACCGTATTACAAACTTGTTTCATTAAATCAGTTCAAGATACAGTATCCACCTCACCGTATTACAAACTTGTTTAATTAAATCAGTTAAAGATGCATTATACACCACACCGTATTACAAACTTGTTTATTTAAATCAGGTAAAGGTACATTATCCACCACACCGTATTACAAACTTGTGTAATTAAAACAGTTAAAGATACAATTCAATTCTTAAATCAGGTAAAGGTACATTATCCACCACACCGTATTACAAACTTGTGTAATTAAAACAGTTAAAGATACAATTCAATTCTTTATTACCGTAAGTTCGCAATAGCTTATTGGTACAAACATAAACATATAAAATGATACAGCCATGACAATGACAAATGGCTAGTGGAGAACATAAAGAAACGCATAGCAGCATGGAAAACAATTAAACAGTTATAGAATTTCTATACTTAAAAGCATTTTTCATATACTTTCCTAGATTGTGTAGAATGTTTACCTTTGAACAACTAAGTAATTGTATAAACTTAAACATTGAAGGTCTAGTTCAATAATAGCGTTTTATGTATCTTTTTCTTATATCTTTAAATACAGAACAACATAGTACAAAATGGTATTCATCTTGGACATCACCACTATTACATAGTATACAGATTCTGTTTGAAATATTAACATTTTTATATCTGCCAGTTTCAATTGCTAAGTTATGTGCAGACAGCCTTAGTTTAGTTATACATACTTTATACTCAACAGGTATTGACGTAATCAAGTAGTACTGCATATTTAAATTATATACCAAATATTTATACAGTGTGGAACATTTCCTAGATATATTCAGCTGGTGGAAAAGATTCTCTTTTGCTTGATCAAATACCCTTTGCCTAATTATTGTCAAATAATACTTATTATTTTGTGCAAGACATTCCTGATTGTTCCATATATTTCCAAGTCCTAATTCATGTAATAGTTTTCTAATATATGTGACCCAATTATTTATTTTTCAAACAAGTAGCTTTCAACTCAACATACATTGTATGCAAAATACAAGTTTTTGAAGAAATCAGTTTTAACCAATATTTTACCATACGATAATTACGTTCATACAACAATGGATATATCCCCAATTCAAAATACATCATAATATTTGTTGTAGATCCTTTAACTTTAAGCACATTTTTAAAGAAGTCTAAATGTATTTTTTCAATAGCCTCTGCATTCTGTAATCCCCATATTTCACAGCCATAAAATAATATACCAGATACATATGTATTAAACAATGATACTACTGTGTTGTAATTCAAGAACAATGTCTTAATGTTTTTCTTCATAGAAAAGGAGGCTTTTCTACCTTGTTCAGATATACATTTATTAGCAGGTGTGAATTTATTGTTATAATTCAGTAAGATACCAAGATAGATAAACTGGTCTACAACATCAACCAATACACAATTGTATAACCATTTTTCCTCGTCATCCACCATTCCTAAATACTTTTTGTCTTTAATATATTCACTGTTAGTCCCCATTTTTCATTGTAACTATATAGTACATCTAACAGCTGTTACAATCCTTCTATACTATTTGAAGAAATAACCATATCGTCTGCATACAACAACAAACAAAGACTCAAATCTTTAAATAACATGTCTGTACATCCATTTATAATAAATTCATTCTCTATATCATTTAAAAATAATAAAAATAATATTGGGGACAATACTTCTCCTTGCATTAGACCCAGGTCACATTTAAAAAAAACTCTGATTGAAAGCCATTTGCACTAACACAAGATTTAACACAAAGATTTTATAACTTGCAACATTTTCCCACATAGTCCATATTTAAGTAACTTATGCCAAAGGTTGGCTCTATTCACCGAGTCAACGGTCCTCTTATAATCCACAAAACAGCAGTAAAATCTTCTTTTGGTCTCTAATGTTTTTGTTATTATAGAATAGAGGGAAAATATTGTATCAACAATATTGACACCACTAGGGAATCCAAACTGTGCATCGGTTAGAACATTATTTTCTTCAGACCATTTATATAGCCGTTTATTAAGTACACTAGTAAATAATTTTGCTAAACAACTAACAAGACTTATAGCTCTGTAATTATTGGGGTCATTTACATCACCTTTTTTTAAAGACTGGTATAATAACGGCTTGAGACCACGATGTTGGAAAACAACCTGAATTAAGTATTACATTAAATATATTGCAAATTACAGGTAGTAATATGTCACTAAATTCAATAAGAAACTCATTTAGTATTCCATCAAGACCATGATTCTTACTACGTTTTAAATTTGTAATAGCACATTACACCTCACATTCTGTAATAGTTTTATCTAACTCCTCAAAAACAGTATCGATATTATTAGAGTTATTATTCTCACTTGGCATTTCTAGGGTAGAGTCTCCAGTAGTTACTTTCTTAAAATGGTTGAACAAATCAGTTAATATAATGCTATTGAAATTCCTTTTTGTTTTTCTAAAGTGTTGATAACATTTATTAGGGTTATATTTACGCAAAAACTCCAACTGATTTCCTTCCATCAACTTATATTGTCTTTTCAGTTTTACTTCCAATTTCTTATAATTCTTTTTGCATTCATTTAGGATTTTATGTTTTTCACTGGATTTATAAAGATTAAATTGATGCAGGGAGTCTATATATTCGTTATACAATGTCCTACATTCAGGTGTAAACCATGGCTTGTCAATTTTAACACGTGACACAAATTCATGCTGGCGAACACAATCACTGGTCACATGACCTCGTTCATTGCATTTGCTATTTACAACAAAAGGTTGTGTGATATCCCTTAATGTACAAGTAAACGTGTCAACAATACTATCAATATATCTTTGTGAATATTCACTATCACTAGTTACACAAACATTTAATGCATCATAATTAACACGTAGCGCTTCAATACATTGCTGTTTCCATTCCGCAGACCACCAATATCTGACAAACTTATAACCCCTGTGACCTAGATCATGCACACCGCTATCGTCCAACCAGCGAGCATCCAATTGTATATTCACAAGCAATGGGGCGTGGTCTGAATATTGATTAAAATTACCAACAGTGAACGACTAATGCATGGAAACAAACTTGGCTTTGTGATTAGGTAATCAACTACACTAACACCTCGTGTACCAGTAAAAGTAAAAGTATTTGAAGAACCGTCACTATGACGTCCATTAACAATATGGAAACCAGATGCTTTACAAAACGTTAGTACTTGTCGGCCAAACCCGTTAATTCCTGTATCTGGGTTAATGCGTTTATCTTCAGTTTGATAATTAATATATGCACATACACTTTCGATATGTTCAAGTACAGTGTCTTGCAGATCATCAAATTTAATATAATCATCATATTCCGCAGTTTTAAATCTGCCGTCAATCGCTCTATAGCTCCATTGGAAGTTTTCAGTTTCACTTCATCAAATGAGGCACTGATGAACTGCTGACTGCGTTCTACTTCCCCAACTCTAGCTTTCAGATGTTCAATGTCATCATTAAGATTCTTCACTTTAGTACTCAACTCTTTCACACAGGCATCAATGGCATCTAGCATACTCATTTTAGAAACAAGCTGTTGTAGTTGCGAAGTCACTTCCGTCATCCACTGAGAAAACGTAGGGTTGGAGGCAGCTTGTACTGCCAAAGGTGTCGAACTTCGAGCATACAGATTTATAGGGTTCTGATATGAATGTGGCGAAGACAGGTACGGATGGTAATTAGCAGACTTTGAGTTATATCCAAAAGTGTTCGAACTTACTGTGCTAACCGCGCCGACATTACATTGGCCATTACTCGTGTCCGTCTTCTCTGTCATGCACATCCCGCCCGTGCTCGTGGCAGCCATATTGTTCGATCGCTGACCCGATTCACCTTTACTTCCTTTTCGTTTCTTGTTTCTCGGTGACATTAAAAATCACTGTCCGACAACACAGAAGAAAGCCTGTATCTTTAAAAATATCCACAACAAGTTTCACCCAAAGATTCGCTCTCTGAACAAAGAAAGAAAGAAAGAAATGTTTTATTTAACGACGCACTCAACACATTTTATTTACGGTTATATGACGTCTACCATATGGTTAAGGACCACACAGATTTTGAGAGGAAACCCGCTGTCGCCACTACATGGGCTACCGATTAGCAGCAAGAGATCTTTTATGTGCGCTTCCCACAGGCAGGATAGCACAGACCATGGCCTTTGTTGAACCAGTTATGGATCACTGGTCGGTGCAAGTGGTTTACACCTACCCATTGAGCCTTGCGGAGCACTCACTCAGGGTTTGGAGTCGGTATCTGGATTAAAAATCCCATGCCTCAACTGGGATCCGAACCCAGTACCTACCAGCCAGTAGACCGATGGCCTAACCACGACACCACCGAGGCAGGTCAAGGCTAAGCTAAGAAATTATGGTTACTCACGACTCCTGACACAAGTTGTTTGAAATATTTCTGAGCATCCAGCTGAGGCATTCCAACATCGGGTTCTGAATAGAACAAATGAAAAAAAGAAAGATTTCATTTAAAGGGACATTCCTGAGTTTGCTGCAATTTTTAAGATGTTATCGACTAACAGGGTTTGGAGTCGGTATCTGGATTAAAAATGCCATGCCTCGACTGGGATCCGAACCCAGTACCTTCCAGCCTGTAGACCGATGGCCTAACCACGACGCCACCGAGGCCGGTCTCTCCGAACAATGACAAACACCGAATTTGCAGAGCCCCACATCGCCACGTCCTACCATGATACATTACCCACCACACCGTATTACAAACTTCTTTAATTAAATCAGTTAAAGATACATTATCCACCACACCGTTTTACAAACTTGTTTAATTAAATCAGTTAAAGATACATTATCCACCTCATCGTATTACAAACTTGTTTAATTAAGTCAGTTAAAAATACAGTATCCACCTCACCGTATTACAAAGTTGTTTTATTAAATCAGTTAAAGATACATTATCCGCCTCAACGTACTACCAACTTGTTTCATTAAATCAGTTAAAGATACATTATCCACCTCAACGTATTACCAACTTGTTTCATTAAATCGGTTAAAGATACATTATCGACCTTATGATATTACAAAGTTGTTTTATTAAATCAGTTACATTATCCACCTCAGTTAAAATATATTTCCATTCTCTTTAAAATTCCGATGTTTGGCTTAAAAACTATAAACATAACATGAGACAAAAATCAATTAATGTCAAAGACCCTAGTTTAACCCGTAATAATGGACACTAAGTTTAGTTAGATTACAAACCTGTAACACGGTTGGATAAAGTTACAACAAACTGAAACAAGAGTCTGTGATGTTGTAACGAGTTTAACCCGTAAGACTGGACACTACGTTTGGTTAGTTTACAAACCTGTAACACGGTTGGATATAGTTACAACAAACTGAAACAAGAGTCTGATGTTGAAACTAGTTTAACCCGTAATAATGGACACTAAGTTTAGTTAGTTTACAAACCTGTAACACGGTTGGATAAAGTTACAACAAACTGGATCAAGAGTCTGTGACGTTGTAACTAGTTTATCCCGTAAGAATGGACACTACGTTTGGTTAGTTTACAAACCTGTAACACGGTTGGATATAGTTACAACAAACTGAATCAAGAGTCTGTGATGTTGTAACTAGTTTAACCCGTAAGAATGGACAATAAGTTCGGTTAGTTTACAAACCTGTAATACGGTTGGATAAAGTTACAACGAACTGAATCAAAAGTCTGTGATGTTGAAACGGTAAAATAAAATCTTAAAAATAGACAGAAACTCACATCCATAGTGAGAAATATGCCAGTGTTTACAAAACTAGGGTCTGACCCTTTAAAGCACGGTTATGATCGCACCATAATTGTTGTCATACATTGTATTATCAATAAATTAAAGCTACATAATTTATCGATATCACCATATTGTCATAACTGATCTATTAAATCAATTACACACCTCAACATACTGCCATACTTGTTCTATTAAATCAGTTATACACCTCAACATACTGTCATACTTGTTGTATTAAATCAGTTATACACCTCAACATACTGTCATACTTGTTGTATTAAATCAGTTATACACCTCAACATACTGCCATACTTGTTCTATTAAATCAGTTATACACCTCAACATACTGTCATACTTGTTGTATTAAATCAGTTATACACCTCAACATACTGTCCTACTTGTTGTATTAAATCAGTTATACACCTCAACATACTGCCATACTTGTTCTATTAAATCAGTTATACACCTCAACATACTATCATACTTGTTCTATTAAATCAGTTATACACCTCAACATACTATTATACTTGTTCTATTAAATCAGTTATACACCTCAACATACTGCCATACGTGTTGTATTAAATCAGTTATACACCTCAACATACTGCCATACTTGTTCTATTAAATCAGTTATACACCTCAACATACTATCATACTTGTTCTATTAAATCAGTTATACACCTCAACATACTGCCATACTTATTCTATTAAATCAGTTATACACCTCAACTTACTGTCATACTTGTTGTATTAAATCAGTTATACACCTCAACATACTGCCATACGTGTTGTATTAAATCAGTTATACACCTCAACATATTGTCATACGTGTTTTAAATCAGTTATACACCTCAACATATTGTCATACTTGTTTTAAATCAGTTATACACCTCAACATCCTGTCATATTTGTTGTATTAAATCAGTTATACACCTCAACATATTGTCATACGTGTTTTAAATCAGTTATACACCTCAACATATTGTCATACGTGTTTTAAATCAGTTATACACCTCAACATATTGTCATACGTGTTTTAAATCAGTTATACACCTCAACATATTGTCATACTTGTTTTAAATCAGTTATACACCTCAACATCCTGTCATATTTGTTGTATTAAATCAGTTATACACCTCAACATATTGTCATACGTGTTTTAAATCATTTATACACCTCAACATACTGTCATACTTGTTTTAAATCAGTTATACACCTCAACATATTGTCATACGTGTTTTAAATCAGTTATACACCTCAAAATAGTGTCATACTTGTATTAAATCAGTTATGCACCTCAATAGCAGATGTAATTTTCGTGCTGGGGTGTAAACATTCATTCATTCATTTGCCCAGTTGTGGTGCACTAGATAGATAGAACAGATGTTTAACGACACCCCCGCACGAAACATACATCGGCTATTGGGTGTCAAACTACGGTAAATATAAACATTAAATGTGCACTGGATAGTAAACTGGATGGAACGAGGAAGCAGGGTCGTACCCTGATCAAAATCCTAGGGGGGGTGGGGGCACTACATTTTATAAACAAATGAAACACTATGCAAATTTAATATAAACCTTGAGATGTGTATGCAGTTTTCTGGAGTTAAAAAAAGTGAGATTCTCAGGGGGACATCAGACCCCATGACCCCTGCCCCCGGAGGGTACGGCCCTGGGAAAAACCCTATCAATTGAATGGATCCACCGAGCTAGAACTTCAGGCGAATACTCAACCGACTGAGCTAAATTCCGGCCCTATTGAACAGAAGGTGTAGATCCCACTTTCTGATAAATGCACTGAATAATTGAATGGGTATTAACTTACAAACGGAAGATAAACACAAATCAATATACTCCGAGGCCACTAACATCATTCACATCTTGCTTAGTAAAGATGTGGGTAACACGTGTTATTATAACGGTTCTTTTATCAGCCATTGCCATATTATTAATAGGCACAGACGTGCATGCAGAAAACGATTTAGTAAATTCAAAATATGCGGAAAACCTTGAACAGAGAAAGGAATTTCTTTCTGATATGCATTTAATAGTACGGCAAAAAGCCACAAGTAAGTTGAAGTGCGCCATTTTGTGCGAACAGGAACCAGACTGCAGGATGTTCAGGTTTGAAGCGCCATCTGCCAGCTGTTCCATATACACGGAGGTAACTACTGGAGGTTGTTATGGACCCACGTCGGCAAATGTGTCCAGTTACTTCACCCATCTAGGTAAGTTATGTAAGAGTTGTCTGTCTTCCTTGTTTTGCGAATTTTTCGATGTATTATAACCATCACAAATGTATAAAAAAGCGTGAAGTAGCGAATCGATTTTATACTGCATTTGTGACTGTTATACATCGATACATTTAAACACAAAGCAATGTCAAACAATGCATATAATTGCAAACAACACATCTTGTTTGTTAAAAATACACATAAATCAATTTTTAACGTCCATGTCATGACCTTTTTTACGTAATGATGTTCCATGTTACATAATGACATTGTTTTCTGAAGTTTATCGAAAAATAACATTCATTTGTAGTTTCAATTTAACTTATGTTGTTCGTGCTTGAATCAAATTAAGGTTCAAACACGCTGTCCTGGGCACACACCTCAGCCATCTGGGCTGTCTGTCCAGGACAGTGGGTTAATTGTTAGTGATTAGTGGTTAGTCAGAGAGACGATGGTGTGGTGGTGTTACACCTACCCATGATTTGACTATGAAAACTTTATCTTGTGGCGCGGACAGGGGTTTACTAATGACTTGTGAGTGGTTAGTGAGAGAGAAGAGGGTGTAGTGGTCTTACACCTACCCATGATTTGACTATGAAAACTTTATCTTGTGGCGCGGACAGGGGTTTACTAATGACTTGTGAGTGGTTAGTGAGAGAGAACAGGGTGTAGTGGTCTTACACCTACCCATGATTTGACTATGAAAACTTTATCTTGTGGCGCGGACAGGGGTTTACTAATGACTTGTGAGTGGTTAGTGAGAGAGAAGAGGGTGTAGTGGTCTTACACCTACCCATGATTTGACTATCAAAACTTTATCTTGTGGCGCGTACAGGGGGTTACTAATGACTTGTGAGTGGTTAGTGAGAGAGAAGAGGGTGTAGTGGTCTTACACCTACCCATGATTTGACTATGAAAACTTTATCTTGTGGCGCGGACAGGGGTTTACTAATGACTTGTGAGTGGTTAGTGAGAGAGAACAGGGTGTAGTGGTCTTACACCTACCCATGATTTGACTATGAAAACTTTATCTTGTGGCGCGGACAGGGGTTTACTAATGACTTGTGAGTGGTTAGTGAGAGAGAAGAGGGTGTAGTGGTCTTACACCTACCCATGATTTGACTATCAAAACTTTATCTTGTGGCGCGTACAGGGGGTTACATGATTTGACTATGAAAACTTTATCTTGTGGCGCGGACAGGGGTTTACTATGACTTGTGAGTGGTTAGTGAGAGAGAACAGGGTGTAGTGGTCTTACACCTACCCATGATTTGACTATGAAAACTTTATCTTGTGGCGCGGACAGGGGTTTACTAATGACTTGTGAGTGGTTAGTGAGAGAGAAGAGGGTGTGGTGGTGTTACACCTACCCATGATTTGACTATGAAAACTTTATCTTGTGGCGCGGACAGGGGTTTACTAATGACTTGTGAGTGGTTAGTGAGAGAGAAGAGGGTGTAGTGGTCTTACACCTACCCATGATTTGACTATGAAAACTTTATCTTGTGGCGCGGACAGGGGTTTACTAATGACTTGTGAGTGGTTAGTGAGAGAGAAGAGGGTGTAGTGGTCTTACACCTACCCATGATTTGACTATGAAAACTTTATCTTGTGGCGCGGACAGGGGTTTACTAATGACTTGTGAGTGGTTAGTGAGAGAGAAGAGGGTGTAGTGGTCTTACACCTACCCATGATTTGACTATGAAAACTTTATCTTGTGGCGCGGACAGGGGTTTACTAATGACTTGTGAGTGGTTAGTGAGAGAGAAGAGGGTGTAGTGGTCTTACACCTACCCATGATTTGACTATGAAAACTTTATCTTGTGGCGCGGACAGGGGTTTACTAATGACTTGTGAGTGGTTAGTGAGAGAGAAGAGGGTGTAGTGGTCTTACACCTACCCATGATTTGACTATGAAAACTTTATCTTGTGGCGCGGACAGGGGTTTACTAATGACTTGTGAGTGGTTAGTGAGAGAGAAGAGGGTGTAGTGGTCTTACACCTACCCATGATTTGACTATGAAAACTTTATCTTGTGGCGCGGACAGGGGTTTACTAATGACTTGTGAGTGGTTAGTGAGAGAGAAGAGGGTGTAGTGGTCTTACACCTACCCATGATTTGACTATGAAAACTTTATCTTGTGGCGCGGACAGGGGTTTACTAATGACTTGTGAGTGGTTAGTGAGAGAGAAGAGGGTGTAGTGGTCTTACACCTACCCATGATTTGACTATGAAAACTTTATCTTGTGGCGCGGACAGGGGTTTACTAATGACTTGTGAGTGGTTAGTGAGAGAGAAGAGGGTGTAGTGGTCTTACACCTACCCATGATTTGACTATGAAAACTTTATCTTGTGGCGCGGACAGGGGTTTACTAATGACTTGTGAGTGGTTAGTGAGAGAGAAGAGGGTGTAGTGGTCTTACACCTACCCATGATTTGACTATGAAAACTTTATCTTGTGGCGCGGACAGGGGTTTACTAATGACTTGTGAGTGGTTAGTGAGAGAGAAGAGGGTGTAGTGGTCTTACACCTACCCATGATTTGACTATGAAAACTTTATCTTGTGGCGCGGACAGGGGTTTACTAATGACTTGTGAGTGGTTAGTGAGAGAGAAGAGGGTGTAGTGGTCTTACACCTACCCATGATTTGACTATGAAAACTTTATCTTGTGGCGCGGACAGGGGTTTACTAATGACTTGTGAGTGGTTAGTGAGAGAGAAGAGGGTGTAGTGGTCTTACACCTACCCATGATTTGACTATGAAAACTTTATCTTGTGGCGCGGACAGGGGTTTACTAATGACTTGTGAGTGGTTAGTGAGAGAGAAGAGGGTGTAGTGGTCTTACACCTACCCATGATTTGACTATGAAAACTTTATCTTGTGGCGCGGACAGGGGTTTACTAATGACTTGTGAGTGGTTAGTGAGAGAGAAGAGGGTGTAGTGGTCTTACACCTACCCATGATTTGACTATGAAAACTTTATCTTGTGGCGCGGACAGGGGTTTACTAATGACTTGTGAGTGGTTAGTGAGAGAGAAGAGGGTGTAGTGGTCTTACACCTACCCATGATTTGACTATGAAAACTTTATCTTGTGGCGCGGACAGGGGTTTACTAATGACTTGTGAGTGGTTAGTGAGAGAGAAGAGGGTGTAGTGGTCTTACACCTACCCATGATTTGACTATGAAAACTTTATCTTGTGGCGCGGACAGGGGTTTACTAATGACTTGTGAGTGGTTAGTGAGAGAGAAGAGGGTGTAGTGGTCTTACACCTACCCATGATTTGACTATGAAAACTTTATCTTGTGGCGCGGACAGGGGTTTACTAATGACTTGTGAGTGGTTAGTGAGAGAGAAGAGGGTGTAGTGGTCTTACACCTACCCATGATTTGACTATGAAAACTTTATCTTGTGGCGCGGACAGGGGTTTACTAATGACTTGTGAGTGGTTAGTGAGAGAGAAGAGGGTGTAGTGGTCTTACACCTACCCATGATTTGACTATGAAAACTTTATCTTGTGGCGCGGACAGGGGTTTACTAATGACTTGTGAGTGGTTAGTGAGAGAGAAGAGGGTGTAGTGGTCTTACACCTACCCATGATTTGACTATGAAAACTTTATCTTGTGGCGCGGACAGGGGTTTACTAATGACTTGTGAGTGGTTAGTGAGAGAGAAGAGGGTGTAGTGGTCTTACACCTACCCATGATTTGACTATGAAAACTTTATCTTGTGGCGCGGACAGGGGTTTACTAATGACTTGTGAGTGGTTAGTGAGAGAGAAGAGGGTGTAGTGGTCTTACACCTACCCATGATTTGACTATGAAAACTTTATCTTGTGGCGCGGACAGGGGTTTACTAATGACTTGTGAGTGGTTAGTGAGAGAGAAGAGGGTGTAGTGGTCTTACACCTACCCATGATTTGACTATGAAAACTTTATCTTGTGGCGCGGACAGGGGTTTACTAATGACTTGTGAGTGGTTAGTGAGAGAGAAGAGGGTGTAGTGGTCTTACACCTACCCATGATTTGACTATGAAAACTTTATCTTGTGGCGCGGACAGGGGTTTACTAATGACTTGTGAGTGGTTAGTGAGAGAGAAGAGGGTGTAGTGGTCTTACACCTACCCATGATTTGACTATGAAAACTTTATCTTGTGGCGCGGACAGGGGTTTACTAATGACTTGTGAGTGGTTAGTGAGAGAGAAGAGGTGTAGTGGTCTTACACCTACCCATGATTTGACTATGAAAACTTTATCTTGTGGCGCGGACAGGGGTTTACTAATGACTTGTGAGTGGTTAGTGAGAGAGAAGAGGGTGTAGTGGTCTTACACCTACCCATGATTTGACTATGAAAACTTTATCTTGTGGCGCGGACAGGGGTTTACTAATGACTTGTGAGTGGTTAGTGAGAGAGAAGAGGGTGTAGTGGTCTTACACCTACCCATGATTTGACTATGAAAACTTTATCTTGTGGCGCGGACAGGGGTTTACTAATGACTTGTGAGTGGTTAGTGAGAGAGAAGAGGGTGTAGTGGTCTTACACCTACCCATGATTTGACTATGAAAACTTTATCTTGTGGCGCGGACAGGGGTTTACTAATGACTTGTGAGTGGTTAGTGAGAGAGAAGAGGGTGTAGTGGTCTTACACCTACCCATGATTTGACTATGAAAACTTTATCTTGTGGCGCGGACAGGGGTTTACTAATGACTTGTGAGTGGTTAGTGAGAGAGAAGAGGGTGTAGTGGTCTTACACCTACCCATGATTTGACTATGAAAACTTTATCTTGTGGCGCGGACAGGGGTTTACTAATGACTTGTGAGTGGTTAGTGAGAGAGAAGAGGGTGTAGTGGTCTTACACCTACCCATGATTTGACTATGAAAACTTTATCTTGTGGCGCGGACAGGGGTTTACTAATGACTTGTGAGTGGTTAGTGAGAGAGAAGAGGGTGTAGTGGTCTTACACCTACCCATGATTTGACTATGAAAACTTTATCTTGTGGCGCGGACAGGGGTTTACTAATGACTTGTGAGTGGTTAGTGAGAGAGAAGAGGGTGTAGTGGTCTTACACCTACCCATGATTTGACTATGAAAACTTTATCTTGTGGCGCGGACAGGGGGTTACTAATGACTTGTGAGTGGTTAGTGAGAGAGAAGAGGGTGTAGTGGTCTTACACCTACCCATGATTTGACTATGAAAACTTTATCTTGTGGCGCGGACAGGGGTTTACTAATGACTTGTGAGTGGTTAGTGAGAGAGAAGAGGGTGTAGTGGTCTTACACCTACCCATGATTTGACTATGAAAACTTTATCTTGTGGCGCGGACAGGGGTTTACTAATGACTTGTGAGTGGTTAGTGAGAGAGAAGAGGGTGTAGTGGTCTTACACCTACCCATGATTTGACTATGAAAACTTTATCTTGTGGCGCGGACAGGGGTTTACTAATGACTTGTGAGTGGTTAGTGAGAGAGAAGAGGGTGTAGTGGTCTTACACCTACCCATGATTTGACTATGAAAACTTTATCTTGTAAGAGGGTGTAGTGGTCTTACACCTACCCATGATTTGACTATGAAAACTTTATCTTGTGGCGCGGACAGGGGTCTACTAATGACTTGTGAGTGGTTAGTGAGAGAGAAGAGGGTGTAGTTGGTCTTACATCTACCCATTGAGTCATTAAAACTAACTGTGGGTGGGAGCCGGTACCGGGTTGCGAATCATGTACCTACCAGCCTCATGTCCGATGGCTTAACCACGATACCACCGAGGCCTGTACCGGGATGCGAACCTTGTACCTGTCAGCCTTATGTCCGATGGCTTAACCACGATTCCACCGAGGCCGGTACCGGGCTGCGAACCCTGCACCTGCCAGCCTTATGTCCAGTGGCTTAACCACGATACCACCAAGGCCGGTATCGGGCTGCGAACCCTGCACCTACCAGCCTTATGTCCGATGGCTTAATCACGATACCACGGAGGCCGGTACCGGGCTGCGAACCCTGCACCTACCAGCCTTATGTCCGATGGCTTAACCACGATACCACCAAGGCCGGTATCGGGCTGCGAACCCTGCACCTGCCAGCCTTATGTCCAATGGCTTAACCACGATACCACCGAGGCCGGTACTGGGCTGCGAACCCTGCACCTACCAGCCTTATGTCCGATGGCTTAACCACGATACCACCGAGGCCGGTACCGGGCTGCGAACCCTGCACCTACCAGCCTTATGTCCGATGGCTTAACCACGATACCACGGAGGCCGGTACCGGGCTGCGAACCCTGTACCCACCAGCCTTATGTTCGATGGCTTAACCACGATACCACGGAGGCCGTTTGTTTGAAGATAAACCAGCCGTGTTACCAGTTCGCCCACCAACGAGATCGATTTTTTTTTAGATTATGCACAGACTAAACAAAGAATAATAAAAACATTTTTAAAAAACCCAAAACAAACAAAAAAACCCACCCATCTGCCAGTGCGACAATAACTGCCAGTGCAAATATGTAGTAACTCTTTCTCAGATAGACGATTCAGAAAAATAAAATAAGAATTACTATAAAACTGCCAGTTCCAAAATGTAGTAATTCTTTCTTAGTTAGACGATTCAGAGAAATAAACTAAGAACCACTATAAAATTACCAGTTCTAAAATGCGTAACTTGTTTTAGATGGATGATACAGACAAATAAAATAAGAATCAGTATAAAACTGCCAGTTTCAAAATGTAGAAACTCTTTCATAGATGGTTGATACCATGCTGCGAACCCTGTACTCGCCAGCGTTATGTTCGATGGCTTAACCACGACACCAATGATAAACCAGTCGCGTTACACTGGCTGGAACAAGAAATAAGCCAGTTCGCCCACCAACGAGATCGATCCTTTTTTAGACTGGTAATGCACAGACTAAAAAAAAAAAAAAAAAAAAAAAAAAAAAAAAAAAAAAAAAAAAAAAAAAAAAAAAAAATACGCCAGTGCGACAATAACTGCCAGTGCCAAAATGTAGTAACTTCTTAGACGATTCAGACAAATAAAATAAGAATTGCTATAAAATTTCCAGTTCCAAAATGCAGTAACTCGTTCTTAGATAGACAATCCAGAGACATAAACTAAGAACCACTATAAAATTACCAGTTCCAAAATGCAGTATCTCGTTCTTAGATAGACAATCCAGAGACATAAACTAAGAACCACTATAAAATTACCAGTTCCAAAATGCAGTATCTCGTTCTTAGATAGACAATCCAGAGACATAAACTAAGAACCATTATAAAATTACCAGTTCCAAAATGCAGTATCTCGTTCTTAGATAGACAATCCAGAGACATAAACTAAGAACCATTATAAAATTACCAGTTCCAAAATGCAGTAACTCGTTCTTAGATAGACAATCCAGAGACATAAACTAAGAACCACTATAAAATTACGAGTTCCAAAATGCAGTATCTCGTTCTTAGATAGACAATCCAGAGACATAAACTAAGAACCACTATAAAATTACCAGTTCCAAACTGCAGTAACTCGTTCTTAGATAGACAATCCAGAGACATAAACTAAGAACCACTATAAAATTACCAGTTCCAAAATGCAGTAACTCGTTCATAGATAGACAATCCAGAGACATAAACTAAGAACCACTATAAAATTACCAGTTCCAAAATGCAGTAACTCGTTCTTAGATAGACAATCCAGAGAATAAACTAAGAACCACTATAAAACTTCCAGTTCCAAACTGCAGTATCATTCTTAGATAGACAACCCAGAGACATAAACTAAGAACCACTATACAATTACCAGTTTCAAACTGCAGTAACTCGTTCTTAGATAGACAATCCAGAGACATAAACTAAGAACCACTATAAAATTACCAGTTCCAAACTGCAGTAACTCTTTCTTAGATAGACAATCCAGAGAATAAACTAAGAACCACTATAAAATTACCAGTTCCAAACTGCAGTAACTCGTTCTTAGATAGACAATCCAGAGACATAAACTAAGAACCACTATAAAATTACCAGTTCCAAACTGCAGTAACTCGTTCTTAGATAGACAATCCAGAGACATAAACTAAGAACCACTATAAAATTACCAGTTCCAAAATGCAGTAACTCGTTCATAGATAGACAATCCAGAGACATAAACTAAGAACCACTATAAAATTACCAGTTTCAAAATGCAGTAACTCGTTCTTAGATAGACAATCCAGAGACATAAACTAAGAACCACTATAAAATTACCAGTTCCAAACTGCAGTAACTCATTCTTAGATAGACAATCCAGAGACATAAACTAAGAACCACTATAAAATTACCAGTTCCAAACTGAAGTAACTCGGTCTTAGATAGATAATTCAGACAAATAAAATAAGAATTACTTTAAAACTGCCAGTTTCAAAATGTAGAAACTCTTTCATTGATGGGTGATACAGACAAAATATAAGAATCACTCTAAAAGTATCAGTTCCAAAATGTAGAAAACGTGTTTACATATATGATACAGAAAAATATCAAAAGAATCAGCATAAAAAGACCACTTCCAAAATGTAGAAAATCGTTCTTAGATGTATGATGCAGACAAGTGAAATAAGAACTACTATAAATGTGCCAGTTCCAAAATGCAGTAATGTTTTTGTGTTGTTGTTGTTTTTTGTTAGATAGATAAGAAGAATC